>NW_024582685.1:317244-404552 GCF_018398535.1 Haplochromis burtoni | reverse complement strand
AGGGAACGCCTTGGTGTTCCCCCAGATAAGCTGGAGGAGGTGGCTGGAGAGAGGGAGGTCTGGCCTTCTCTGCTTGGGCTGCTTCCCCCGCAACCCGGCCCCGGATAAGTGGAAGAAGATGGATGGATGGATGAGTGTATTTGTTTTTTTGTTTTTAGGTATATTTGCGTATTTATCAGACACCAAAGTGTTAAACTTGGGGTATTTGGGCCATGTTTGTCTGGGAGTCAGAGTGTTGTCACAAGGCTGCCTGTATGCTCAATATTTAGAAATACATTTTTATATAAACTTGTTAAAATTGTTTATTATGTTATTATAAAGCAGCCATGTTCATGGTGCAGGCTCTATATTTTTGCAGTCAGTAGATGAAATGGGGAACAAGATAAATAATCGGAACAGGAGCTGCAATGGTTATCAGTAGCTGATACATCAAGTAAGATTAATTCAGCCATTTCTCATTCATGATTTTAAACTCATAAACAGAACAGGCACATTATTAAAATAAAGGAAATGAACGTAAAGTTTCTGAGAACTTTTTTTTTTTTCATTTTTAAGCATGTATTGAGGACATTAGTCAACTTCTGCATCTATATCATCTTTGGTTATGTCTGGATGACTTGCATGATTACCCAGTTATACTAGTTGGCCAACTTCTACAGGAAGCTGTAAATATTCCCAGTTGTACCGCCTACTGTCACAATACCTGAATCAAAGAACATCACTTGACAGAAACACCTGAGCCTTCAGCCAGGGAAGTGCACCACTGTTTGCAGAGTGGTGATCTATTAAACTAACTGGAAACAGCAAAGAGACTCTCAGTTATGTCCACAACTAATCAAGACAAACATGTTTTCTCCACAAGCCAGAAGCGGAATAGTTATTTGTCACCCAATGCCATGAAGAGCTATGTCTGTTCTGGCTCTGCCCACCACAATCGACACCAAGAGACAACAACAGTTCCATGGCTCTGGCTGGACCCAAGTAGAAGAAGTCAGCCTCTGAACAGAAAACAGGTTTGTGTGCTACAAAAATAAATCACATCTTTAAAAAAAACTACATAACGTGGGAGTGTCAAGATTGTTGGTAGACTTACATCACAATTGTAAGAAACAGATCTTTTAATATAAATGACTTACCATATCACGTAAGACTGCCATATTGTATACCACGAAATTGCTCATTAATTCCTTATGCGCCGTAAAATGTCAATTGAAAATAGTGAAATGAGTGCACCACATGATAATGACCTCAAAGTAGCAACTTCAACACATTTTAATTCGATGTGAAACATTAAACAAAACCACAAAGAAAACTGATTATCAGGAACTACACAGAAATGCTATATTTAAAAATTCTTCTTCGTACATTTCAGACAGAAATCTCAGCCAGCCTCGAGTCCTTAAAGAAAAAACTCAAAGTACTAATCAACACAAAGGAACAATGGGAGGAAATAAAAACCCATATCCAGGTAAAGGGTTTTGTGTTTCGTGAAACAATGCTGACTCTTACTGGGGCTTTTTAATGTTGCTTCTGACGAAAAAATCCCCAGCATGACAAACATTCCTTCCATTTACTAGCTTAAAAAAAACCCACATTCTTTAAAATTACAGACGCAGGCATGTGAAACGGAGACAGGAATCAAGGCAGAGTTTAAGAAGCTCCACCAGTTCCTTAAGGAGGAGGAAAACACCAGATTGCAGGCACTGAAACAGGAGGAGGAAACTAAGACTCAAATCATGTGTATGAAGCTGGAAAACATTGAAGAGCAGATCAACACACTCTCCTCCACCATCAGTGATATTGAAACAGCTCTCAAAGCACAGGATGTACAGCTTCTACAGGTACATTTACTATCATTATTTACAAGCTGTTTTTATTTATATTAACTTCTAAGTTATTTTTCCTAAAAACAGTCAATTAAACAGTGAAAATGGCTAAACAGGACGCCCAGGTGATAATGAACATCAATATAACACACAGCATACAAAACAGTAAAATTAAAAGTATTTAGTTAGTATACATGCAAACAAGAAAATTACTGAATATTAACCAAAATCATATTTTGCATAAAATGTTTACCAACTTTATTTATTAAATTTGAAATTTCGTATTTCTTAGATTTCTTGGATTCAAACTTGGATTAGTTTGGATTAAAACATAAAATGTCAGACAAGCATTTCTCACAGACCTATTTTCCATAGTCTGGATGTAAAATGTTAGTATGCTGTATTGGTTAATCAGTACGGTCAGTTTTAAAGACACATGTAGCGTCTGACAAGTGGAGCCGACTTCAATGTGCCTGCGTTCTTTTTAATGGCCACCAGGGGGTGATCCCTGTGATTGCAAAAAGACTTCGGGACCCATTGAAGTCTATAGAAATATCGTTTTCTACCTTTACCACTGTTAACACTTTCCTGTTGAGTTCATGGTCTCAGTTACATATTTAGGGTCATATTAAATTTTAAAAAGGAGTTAATTTCATACATCTTGGTTATACTGTTTGTCAGAAAGGAAGTAACAGTTTGTGATTGACAAGTTGTTAGTCAATGAGCGTATGGTTTGACAGTCAGACCTGCACCGACTCACTGCATCCGGTTACAAAATCGCTACGTCCATCTCTTACAGTGTCCATGGTTGTAACCCATTAGTTTGTGTCCTGTTTTGGAGCCTCAAATCTTTCTTTGTTACCATCATCTTGTTGAGAAATCCAAAAAAAAAGAAAAAGAACTCAGGAATGGGCAAATACTTTTTCACAGCATTGTACCTGTTTTAACACTACATAACGCATAAATAACGGCTTTTTTCCTGGTGTAGAGCTCATAATTTGAACTTTTAAACCTAGTTTACTTGGCAATTACAGTTTTGGCACTTCTGATTTGCTTCATTTTGGCTGCTTATGTGCGCTATCATGCAAGGAGGAAGCCATATTTGAACAGTGCAGAAGTACCTTTGTGTCTTGTGGACCAAGATGCCTTTGAAATGAACTGTTTCAAAGTGGTAAAGTGTTCAGCGAGTCCAAATTAGACGTTCTTGTTGATAATCGTGGATGCTCTGTCCTCCGGGCTAAAGAGGAGGGAGACTTTGCAGTGTGTTATCAGCATTCGGTTCAAAATCCAACATTGTGGTACGGGAGTGCATAAGTGCATGCGGTACAGGAGGTTTGCATGTTTTGGAAGGAACTATGAATGAATGCAGACCATCACACTTCTTCCTCCATGTTTGACAGTTGATTGCAAACACTGTGGAACCATCCTTTTGCCTACTCGATGGCAGTGGTGTTTCATGGCCCAGGCAAGCCTCTTTGTTTTATTCTGATGCCATAGTTAGCTCCCATGGTCTGCTCACAGACAGAGGGGGTTGTAAGTAATCCAGAAAAGTTGGAACACTTGTAGGAAATAACAGCACCAACTTTCAAGGCTTGATCAACCTCTATTACTGCAGAACAGCTTTAAATTGTTAAACCATTTTGTGTTTCCTAAAAAAAGAAAGAAAAAAAAAAAGGCCTTTTTGTATACATTTAAAATGTACATTATTTTTTAGTTTTGGGTAACCTTATCTTTTTTTTGCCTCTGGCAGTTCACCGCTTACCTTTGTACCATTTCAAGCTATTCATTGGAGTTGAACGACTTGAATTGCAATACAAAACTGAAACTTTTGAACGGTAGTGCACATATGTGTGTCTTTGAATTACTGTACAGGTTTAATACTTTCAGCCGTTTCCAGATGTGCAACTCTATTTCACACATGATTTCATAATGTACTCTCTTTCACATTCTCTCTTCAACTTAAGGACTACAAGAAGACAAAGAAAATGTAAGCATAACCCACTATCTGTTAAAATCAGCATTGATCCTTTCCATGAGAGAATGCTGTAACAACTTAACTTGTTTCAGGCTTCAGTGGAAAATTGGAGAGCCAGAGGTCATCAGAGATATCCTGATAAACTCTGCAAAGCATCTGGGATCACTTAGTTTTCACATTTGGAAGAAGGTGGAAGACATTGTCAGATGTGGTGGGTTAAAGAAAAAGATTTTACTCTAAGGTTTACTCTAAATCTATCATATTTTCAACTAACTGAATTTTATGGTTTCCAGTTCCTGTTGTTTTGGATCCAAACACAGCCCATTTCAACTTAAAGTTCTCTGAAGAACTGTCCTGTGTGCAATACAGCAGCAAGAAGCTCCTACCCAACAATCCCGAACGCCTTGTCAGCCGTATTTCTGTGCTGGGAGCCACTGGTTTTACATCTGGAAAGCACAGCTGGACTGTAGATGTGGGCCAAGGCAAAGACTGGTACATCGGAGTGGCTCTAGACTCCATCCAAAGAAAGAATACCATCTTCCTCAGCCCTGCTGAGGGTTTCTGGGTAATTGGCTTGAGCAATGGAGACTCACTGTGGGCACAGACCACACCTCGCTCCAAGCTCCCAATGAAGGCGAAGCCCAACAGGATTACAGTCGAGCTGGACTATGAGAGGGGAAAAGTCGTTTTCATCAATGCTGCAGATTCTACAAAGATCCACACATTCAAAGACAAATTTACTGAGAAGGTTTTCCCCTACTTTTCCCCCGGATTGTGTAAGGATGTGCAAAACGCGAGTCCATTGACAATCTGTCCCCAGATAATCAAAGTGAAAGTAGAATAGCTTCCCATTTCTGTAGAGTTAAAAGGCAGGCTCCATTACGTGTCATAACAGCACTAGTAATGTATGCAATAAATATTGTGACTGAAACACAATGAAAATGTTTTGTAATTAAAATTATTTATTTAAATAAGAGTTTTTCAGCAGGAAATTGTACTTTACTGCATCAAACTGAGGTCCAAAGAGCAAGAAAATAAACAATTCCAAACACTCTTTTAGCTTTTTCACAACAAAGTCTTTAGATTTATTTAAATTTAGTGTCAAGTGGTGGCATTAACCATCCTTCTCTTTGTTTTTTGGCTTCCTCTGTGACGCCATGTCTTTTAGCTTAGAGTCCAATTTTCTTTGCAGATAGGCCTTCTTATTGTGGTCCATAGATTTGTCTTTCTTCCCACTCCCAGCATAAAGAACACCCTCTTTACTTATCCTCATTCGAGCATGAGACTTGGCTTCATCTCCACAACCGTGAACCTGAAAAGTATTTGCAAGACGTCAATCAGACTTTCACGTAAAAAAAAAAACATAAATTCCACAGATGCTTGGCAGGTGTTACCTGTTAACCTACACGTCAAACATACTACTCAGTTGAGGCGTGCCTCTTACCTCTGGTATATGATGACTGAGACAATACTGCCTGTTACAGAACAGGCAGAGCTGCCCGAGTGTTAGCACAGATGCTTTGCACTTGACAAAACTACAAACACTGTCGGCCTTCATGACACTACTGATGAGTGTGTCGAAGTCGTCATCTGGAGCAGAGGCAGCAGCGATGTCGCAGGCCCCAGCCTTGGTTCGATTTTTTTCTGGGGTTGAAACATGATGCAGAGTTAAGCTGTTAGAAAGCTGATGGGTAAGAAAACACCTTTAAATGCTTTGTTTAGACTCTTCTCATGCAAACCTTTTGCTTTTTTTGACGAGTGGCCTTGAGCTGGATGAATGTTGTTCTGTTGTTTTTTTTGTTGAGCGTTTTCTTCCCTTTTCTTCTGCTCCCTCTTCATCCTCTCTAAATGTAAACTTTTCAGGTCTAAGGGGGGTTGAGACGATGGCTCACTTTTTGAATCTGGGATCGTTTCCTCTTCCGTTGCTGCTCGTGCTTCCTCTTTGGCTGGTTTTGACACTGGGGGTCTGGAGACAGTGATACACCTCTCACTTCCCTCTCCTTTGCTCTCATGAATGAGGCCCAGCTCTTCAGCGATCTCATGGACCAGCAGCCGGTCATGAGAGTTAAATGATGACGGAAACTGTAGCTCACTCTGGTTTAAGTCCTTCATAAACCTTTCCACCTGCTCTCTGATCTCAGCGCGTCTGCCCTTACTCTGCTCTTGCTCTGCTGATGTGCTAGACTTTGTTTGCTTCTCTGAACCAGCTGCATTTTCCTTGCCGCTGCTACCAGCAGATTTTTTCTGTCCTGGCTTTGCTTTACTGGAGGGCTGATCCTTGACCTTGTGTTTGGTAGATGTGGAGGTGCTGGAAGAGGCTGTTTTCGCATCTTTGTGGTCACGGGTGTAGTTTTGTGGTACGATGTCTTGAATGTACTCGAACGCTGTTCTGACCTCACCAAACTCAGTCAGGTGATTAATCAGGGATTTCAGAAAACCGTGATTCTGAACGGTTTGAGTGTCACACACGACAGCGATGTGTCGTCTTGCACGCGTAACGGCAACATTTATCCTTCTGTCCTCTGCTAGAAATCCAACTTCACCTAAAATAAATGGAATCAGTGGGGAAAAAAAATTGTGATAGCCTGTTGTTTATGTTTAATGCAGCTAACATCTGCAATTCTGTGACAGAATTAAAAGGAATGTCATGAATTACCTTTTCTGTTGGATCGAACTAACGACAACACGACAGCCTCTTTTTCCCTGCCTTGAAATCCATCCACTGATTTTATCTCGAGCTCTGGATGCTTTGCAGAAAGTTTTTGACGTAGAAGATCGACCTGTACGGAAAGAAAAACGATTGTTATATTCAAAACAGCACTGTTATATCGATTTTCCTTGGCAGCTGTGGTTTAAGTGGTATAACGGAATGTCTACCAATTAGAAGGTCGGTGGATTGATGGGTCCACCTGTGTCGAAGTATCCTTGGGCAAGATACCGAAGCCCGAGTTGCCACCAATTGCAGTGTGAGTGTGTGAATGTTAGATAAAAGAACTGTATGAATGTGTGTGATTGGCTGAATGAGACTTAGAAAAGACTTTGAGTGCTCAAAATTAAGTAGAACGGCATTATATAAGTACCAGTGTGTTTACCATGTACCATTTAAATGATAAAGCTTTGGGTGTTTATTTTTATCAAAGGGAAAGATGTTTTTACATACATACATGCAAATTTATTGCACACTGTGGTCAAATGTTTGTGCACGTTGGAGCTATTTCTTCTCTGTTGAGGGAATTATTTATTTTTTATTTTTTTAAGCAATGTAATACACATATCACTTTTCTTTAAAGTAATGCATTAAGTTACTTAAAAGTTAAGTCATTCTTTATACTAGTCTTTACATCCTTGTTGCATTTCCCTAATCACTGTGCTATGATGATCTGACCTTCAGGAAAAAAAATTTAATAATTCTCCCTGGAATTTTGAAACCAATCAGTTACTTTCAGTGCTGCCAGTCTCATTTCTGTGACTTACTTGTAGATTGTATGGAGCAATAACAGCTATGTCTTTAGCTTTAACTCCAGCTTCAGTCAGAGCTTTTATGTGCAGATCGACGATGTCGACCTCACCTGAGGAAACACATCACACGCTGTTAAACTGTCATACCACACAAGCAGTAAACATAGATGGCTTGTTTACAAGCTAAAATTAAAAAAGAATAACCTGTGTTGCCTTTGGACTGCTCATCTGCGACCTCCATTTCACTCAGACCACACCCTGCTGTGTCAATAAGAAGCAGCGGCGTGCTGGTCTCTTCAACGTATGTGACTCCTGCTAGATCTCTGTTTTGAGCGACATTTTTAAATGAATCCAAAGATTCATCCGTCACCAGAACTCAAATATGAGATGCTTTAAAATAATACATTGAGTCTCACTTCAGTAAATGTCCCTCCACAGAGCTGTGAGCGGTCAGTCTTCCATGGTACATCTCCTTGGAGGCCCACTGCATAATGGCACTGTTCATGCGGTACTGAACTGTCAGCATACGAACCACCGAGTCCCCGTACATCTGGATAAGTCTCTCCATAAGACTCAGAGATAAGCCTTTTGATGCAGCCCTGTATGCAACAGAACAACATAAATATTTTACAGATTTACATTTTAATTCCTGAAAACCAGCCTCATTCGCATTCACATCAACGGCCAATTTAGAATACCCATTTAACCCAACCCCACTAACTGCACATCTTTGGACTGTGGGAGAAAGCCAGAATACCAGGAGAGATCCCTGCTGTACCCTGCCTCTCGCCCTGTGACAACTGGAATAGGTTACCGCCCTGCACAACCCTGAATTGGAAAAGTGGAAAAAAATGGATGGAGCATCGATGACTTCTTTCTATAACTGATTTGATACTGGGATTAAAAGTGCATTAGGATGGGATCTCTGGACCACCAGTACACACAGAAGAGCTGATTAGAACTAGAAAAACCTGTTTCGGTGTTTTAAAAAGCAACAGACTGGAAAACTATGAAACCTATCCTTTAACCAAGCTTGTTGTTTTTAATAATCAGAAATCTGAATGCTTCAGAAAATGTGTCAAAAGTGCTTTTTAAAGGAAAATTAAAATTCTAAAAACTATTTCTAGTGACATCCTTTGGATTTTGTCCTCCACTTTTAACTCCAGAGGCTTAATAAAAGCAGGCGGTGAATGTCTCATTGTTCAGGTTATGTTACAATTCATTTACATACTGGCAACAGATAAATGCTACATCGTGTATTTTAAGGTTAAAAACTTCTGGGACTTGAGGAAAAAAAGTCACAACGGTATAGATATCAAATGCTGAATATTATGAATGCATAAAGAACCCAAACTTGAATTTTTTACATTTGTGATTTAATGGTAGGTGGTAACTGCTTGTAGTCTCCAGCCAGGATGCACTTGCGTGCTCTAAGCAGGGCGATCCAGCAGCTGCTCTCCAGTGCCTGAGCACACTCGTCTATCACCACCCAGTCAAAATGTTCAGCTGGCAGGAACTTCAGAGGCCCGTCATCGCAGGCACCTGCACACACGCAGACAAGCGCTCTCTGATTACCTTTCATCATTACTCCAGCATCTGAATGACACTGTCATCGGGCCATTACTCACCTGTGTTGGTTGATAACACAACGTCAGCACTTTTAAGGATCTGGGCGATGGCTGCTGCCTCTCTGCTTTTCAGCTCTTTTCTCAGCTCTCCTATTTCTCGTTTCATGTTCCCCCGTTCTCCTTTCTCCTTTTTCATTCCCGTCTTGGAACAATCACAACATCACAAATCATTTGAGACGGCACTAAAATGACATGTTAGCGGGACACCACACTATAATACTCACAAATGCTTTATCAATGTCCTTCCGGATCTCAGCGATGATGTTTGCGTTGTCACTCTGAGCCAGGATGGCATCCAGTGAATGTTTCTGTATGGACTCCAGTAGCCTGGCTGGGTGACCCAGCCTCAGGACCTTGGCTTTGCCCTGGGCTAACCTCTCCACTAAATTATCCACCGCCACATTTGAAGGAGCACAGCACAGGACCTGCACAGTCACAAGAGCCAAAGTGATCCTGTCTAGACTAGAGTTGTGGCATTGATAACATTCTTCTTTATACACTAACAAATTCACATTTTTGCACCTTTTGCCCCTGTTTGACAGCTTGCAGGATGATTTCCACCACAGTGGTGGTCTTCCCAGTGCCCGGAGGCCCATGAATCACTGCAAGCTCTCTCTGTGACAGAGCGAAGGATACAGCTTCTCTTTGGGAGTCATCCAAGTTTGAGTTAAAGAATTCAACCTTATCTGATGAAATAAAACAGAGGCAAACACCAATGCGCTGAATGTTATATATGCATATGGAAACTTAGATTTCTAAACAATCGTTTAATTAAAACAGGAGCTAATATTTACTCACTTGGTTGTGACTGAGAAGTAGGTTTTGTGTCTCCAAAGAGGACACTTATTAAATTGGAAGCTGGTCCATTGTTGTATCCATTTAATGTATTCAAAGCACTGCAAGCAGAAACCCCATGGGTTAAGTTTCAAAGGTGTACTGATTCACATGCACCGAGGTATTTTTGGTTACAGTTATTCCTCACCGTTTCATTCGTTTGTAAGTGACGTCGTTTGCTAACTTTAAAAGGTTGTAAAGTGCATCTGAATCTAAACTGTGGCCATCCTTTAAATCATCAAAGGCCACACTTACAGATGCTTGGCCGACCCTTGTCACAATCCCAGTACTGATCTGTGAGGCTGCAGTGCATCCAGTAGTGTCATACAAGCCAACTATATCACCTGCAAAGACAGACACATACCTCACTGTAATATAAACATAATTTAATTACATTTTATTTATATAGTGCAAATCAGAACAACCATTTCTAAAGGTGCTTTATATTGCGAGTTAAAACTCTATAATAATGGAGAGACAACCCCCTATGAGCAAGCACTTGACAAAAGTGGGAAAGCAAAGCTTTTAATAGGAAGACACCTCTGACAGAACCAGGCTCAGGAAGGGGCAGCCATCTGCTGCGACTTGTTGGTGTTGAAGAGAGCCTAGTCTTGTTACAGGATAACTAAGTGAGGATTCGTGGTCACCTGATCCAGCCTTAACTATAAGCTTTATCAAAAAAGAAAATTTTAAGCCTCATCTTAAAAGGAAAAGGGCCTCAAAGCTGAACACTCTGCCTCGTAAAGTAAAAACAGATGTCAATCTCACCAGGTCCGAAGCTGTTGCTTGGCAGAGATGAGAACCCAAGGTGCTTTCTTGGCTCCAAGATGACGACTGTGCGGCCGTAGAGGCCTGTGGACTGACTTCCTATCTGCAGTTTCAGCAGGCAAACACCTTTGTTTTGAAGATCCTTGAGAGAAATGTTCTCCTGCCATACCCTGAGGGCACAAAAAAGGGAAATCACGAGTGACAACTGTTGATAACAACATTTGGTTTTAGATTATTTTCAGGAGAAATCTCTGTGTTTAGAAACAAATCCATTTTTTAAAACCACACCTTAATCTCTCTGAAAACAATTTAAATACAAATAATAAAAACATCTTTATGTCGCACAGTTCAGCAAACTAAATTCTGCAGTGTGACCGTTTGACAGTGCAGATGTGACATTACATACCTGGTCTCCTCTATCTCAGCCTCCCGCTCCTCCTGCAGAAGCTCGAGTGTCTTTGACACAAACTTTTCCAAGGCCATTACTCACTGAAATGGTAACAGAACAAGATGTTTCTAGCACATCATCTGATTTTTAGAAAAACATCTCTACATGCTATAATATTTATAATGTGGAAAGATTGATAAATAATCTTAATTTTGTGATTTATGGATTAGTTAAATTGACATTTCATCCACTTTAATACTAAAGTATAGTTTTGCTTCCAACGTTCATGCTTCTTCTACCTTCTGTTTAACTTTTTTACAGTTTTATTTCTATACACCTTTTCTCTGTGTTACAAAAAATGATTTAATGTTCTACAAAAAAACTCAAACAAATAACAAACAAAATATGCAAAGCAATAATAGTTATTCATGATCATACTACTACTAAGCTGCAGCAGCTTCATTGGCTCCCAGTCAAATATCGTATCAATTTCAAAATACTCTTGTACACATCTAAGGCTATTCATCATCTCTCTCCTGCATATCTCTCTGATCTGGTTCAGATCACCACCCCATCTCTGTGTCTTAGATCTTCTTCTCTTTCTCTGTCCCCTCTCCCCGTCTTGCCACCATGGGGAGCAGGGCTTGCTCTGCTCCTCGACTCTGGAATTCCCTACCTCCTGATTTAAGAAATATCACTTCCTTCTCTCTCTTTAAGTCCCAACTCAAAACTCACTTGTTCAAAATAGCTTATCCCACATAACCTCTCCACTCTGCTATTTTAAATTTGTTTTATGTCTTGTGCTTTTATGATTGTGTAAACTGCTTGCTTTTATTGTTCTGCTGTGTACAGTGTCCTTGAGTGTTCTGAAAGGCGCTTTCAAATAAAATGTATTATTATTATTATTATTATTATTATTACGACACCGGTTAAATTGGTCTTAACCATATTTAAATATTTTTGTACTTTTTCTGTACTTCTCCTCCTAAATAATTCGTCCGAAACTGAATCTACTAGCCTGTACACCCACTACTGTATTTATTTTATTTTTAATTTGGGGAAAACGACAAAAACAACAAAGGAAAAACTGTAAATTTAAAAAAAAAAGAAGCTGTAAAATAAAAAGCACTAGGACCCACACTTAGTTATTATAGATGAAAGTAACCCTTAAAAAAGAAGCAGGGTATAGGTAAATCGTTTCAACGCACAAACATGTTAAAGCTAAATGCTAACATCACAGCCACGGTCATTTTACTTTACGAGCAGTTAGCAAGCGAGAACTGCACTCACCTGTTAGCGCCTGAAACCTAAAGACGGAAAAGCCAAATTTAACGTTAGTTAATCATGTAAAATAACTTGGAAATGTAACACCCTCTCTATCATTACTCAGGTGGATTTGTTTGGTTCCTGTTCTCTTCCTTGTTTGTGTTTTACTGGTTGACAAACTCGGCACACTGCCACCTATAGGCTCGGATGTCACAAACACGCACCTTTTATTTTGAAAAATGCAAACCCCGGAAGTTTCCTGGCGAGGCTGACGCTTCAGAAGCACATTGAGATAAGTTGTCAGTCAAACAGACACCAACCGCCTGACATCAAAAGCTTTCAGTCTGTTTATGGTTATTTCGGGTAGTATGTTTTAGCAGGACGAGCCGGGCCGCTTTGCGTTACTGCTCTGCTTGATTTTAGGCCGCGGGAGGATATGGTGGTTTCTAATCTCACACATCCCAGTAAAGGAAGGAAACACTTGCACTGCAAATCTGCAGAGCTCAGCTAGCCAATCTTATATTTAACTGCTCTGTGTTTTTTAAATTGGCTTTTTGGAAATGAGAGCCTCGTTGGTCTTCCTTCATATCGTCTCATGCTGCTGGCTGGTCAGTGCCACACTTTCAAAAACCGATGCAAAGAAGTCGCACAAAGCTGAAGCTGAGGTGAGTAACTTCAGGTCTTAATCTTTAAACTGGTTCGAGCTGTTCTGTGCTGTCAGGTCAAACAGGTCTGAATGCGTTTGCCTAAAATGTCCTTGGTCTCCTGTCTCCGTCCTGTCGTGGTTATCTCTTACTGAAACGGGCTCTTTTCTCTTTGATCTCACTTGTTTAGACATCTCCAGCAGAATTATCTGTACTGCAGAGAAACCTTGTTGTGTCAGACCCGCACTGGAAAGACATAGCGAAGGAGGAAAAGAGATACTGTGCACACATCAAGAAAACGTTTCAAGGACCAGTGCTTGGATATGTGACACCCGTAAGTCTGAAATCCAGTCACAATTATATCTCCTTGTTCTCCTGCTGAATTTAAACGTTTGACAATAGTGTGTAAGTGATGAGACAGACCATGGCCATGTGGACTCCAGTGAGTAGATTTATCAGTTGATAGATAATGAATCATTAACTGGTTTGATAATCACATTCTAATTTCTTAATCTTTATTAGCTGTCACCAAAAAATCTATCCAATCCCCCCTCATCTATGACACTGGTAACACTTTAATTTAATATGCTTATGGTCATGTAAGAAAATTAAAAACCTGCCCTTTAAGGGTTTCATATGTACGTTTTAGCACAGTCAAAGACACAACTTATTTTTCTCATCCTGCAGTGGAATTCCCACGGCTATGACGTTGCCAAGATGTTTGGGTCCAAGCTAACTTCGGTGTCACCGGTGTGGCTTCAGCTGCGCAGACGAGGACCTGAAACCTTTGACGTTACGGGACTCCACGATCACGATCCAGGCAGATGATCCACTTTTTCCCTTAACTTTATCACTGATTAAAGCCTCACCTTAAGTCACGGATGAACATGAGGTAAAAGAGCGTCTTTTGATCTTTTCAGGCTGGGTCAAAGCTGTACGCAAGTCTAACAAAAAAGTCAGGATTGGTGAGTGAATGCCAACTTTACTGCCCACAGGTACTCAAGTCTGATTTTGTGGATTCAGATTAGTTCATTTTCTTTTTTAACCATCAGTGCCTCGGCTCTTATTTGATGGCTGGTCCTACCAGGACTACATGGCAGTATTTGGAAGTGAGGATGAAATTGACGAGTTGGGAACCGAGCTGGTGGATGTTGCAAAAGTAAACAAGTAGCGTTTGTGTCTTTAATTCCAATAAAACCTTGTTTTTGGTTTATTCGGTGACTGATTAACGTAAAAACCGTGGTTTTGCAGACTGAAGGTTTCGATGGCTTCACCTTGGAGTTGTGGAGTCAGCTGGGAGGTAACAAAAGAAAGTGAGTGATTCTGTTGCAAGCCCCGATCACAAGTTTTGCTTTGTCTGAGGTTAATCAATAATCAAGCATTTCTGATCTACCCACACAGGGAACTGGTCCATTTGGTGAAACACATATGCGAGACTTTGAAAGCTAAAAGATTAGACTGCATTCTTGTTATTCCACCAGCAGTAACAAGGTGAATTCATTTATTTTGCATTCAGCAGCTATAAATGCTAAAAAAAACCAAACAAACAAACAACAACAACAAAAACAATCAGTGTGATTAGTTTAGATTTGTTTTTCCTGTGAATTATCAGCACAGGGCAGCCGGGTATGTTTGGCAGGGAGGAGTTTGAGCAGTTGGCCCCAGTCGTCGATGGATTCAGTCTCATGACATATGACTATTCCAGTGGTGCCAGGTGAGTACATGGGCACAGGTGATGCAACAAGAGGATTCAAACTGGCGTTAATCCAGTTTTCTGAGTTGTGTGCTGTTGTTGTTATAGGCCGGGCCCTAGCTCTCCGCTGCCCTGGGTCAGAGACTGTGTCCTCCAGCTTGCACCAAACTCTCAGTGGAGGGAGAAGATTCTGCTTGGACTCAATCTGTACGGCCTTGATTTTGCAAGCCAGGGAACAGAGCCAGTCCTGGGAACAAGGTGAGCTGAAACTCTAGCTATTGCTGCAATACTTTAACCTCCTAAGACCCGAACTCTTCCACGGCATGCATTTTTAATTTCTCTTTGATATTTGGGCTGATCTGAAAAAGTCTTTTCCTGCTTTTTCACACATTTTCAGTCCAGTCCTGACCATTTCCATTACAGTTTTTTTGTTAAACCACTTAACCCTGATCTATAAATCACTCAGCATAAAAAAGGTACCTAACTCGAAGGACGCACTAGTGTTGTGTCTGCACATAGTAGATGACTTGGCAAAGAACCAGTTTTGGAGTTTCAGACACAAAATCATATTTTTGCAATAAAAAGGTGATTCTCAAAGAGTAAACATAGCATACCTCGACAAGGTGTGCAGCATCCTTAAACATTTACTGCATAGCATTCAGACTGTGTTGACTTTCAAGCTCATTAGAATTGTAGAAACTCTGGTAATTCCACGTATGTTTGCATGGATTAAAAAAAAAAAAAAAAAAAAAAATTGGTTCCCTTTCTTTTAGCAAAATTAAAAGAATTACAGGGTGGCTCAGGACTTTTTCACAGTACTAAACGTAATTTTCTGACTGCAAGTAGCATGAGCTTTTTATTTATAGTAAAAAATGGCGAGAAGTTGGAGTAAAGAGTCGATTGAGAACTTTGATATGGACTTGAAGCCTCTTACCGCACTCGTCTGTGGTTTCCTGCAGGTACATCGAGATCTTGCGAGAACACAGGCCAAAGGTTCTCTGGGATGAATACTCTGCAGAGCATTACTTCACTTACAAGAGGTATTAATTTAATAAAACATCAGGGTTTAAACAATATTTCGAGGTTATTTAAATGTCCCAAGAGCTTTTCTTGATTAAATATCCTGTCCTTTGCCTTTTATTTTAGGAACAATGCAGTTAAGCATGTGGTGTACTACCCTTCACTGAAGGTAAAACTGTTCACTTCTGCAATTAAAAGAATAGTAGGAGTATTAATCATCAATGAGTGATTAATATTATTTCAACTGTTTTACAGTCAATCGACCTGAGGATTTCTTTAGCTGCTGAACTGGGAACAGGAATTTCCTTGTGGGAATTGGGACAAGGACTGGATTATTTCTATGATCTGCTATAAGAGTTGGACTTGTTGGCAAACACTGTGAATCTCGGATTGACACAATATATATATATATTTTTTGTCATTGAAGTCAGTGCCGTTTTGTTTTTTTTCCTATCTCGACATCTGCAGTGAGCCACTGACGGGGTTTAATTAACGCTCAACTTGTTTGAGGGTCGTGAATGTATCGAGCTCTTGAATGACACGGCGGTTTATTTTTAGGCATCTGCAACCAACAAAAAAAGGTACTTCAGTGTATTTTATTTCTTTTCTGTGATGATACGATTTAAAAAAGAAAGAAAAAAAGTACAGATTAGTACATCTCTGCATTCAACAAAAGAAGCTGCATGATTATCAGTATGTATCCATTTTAATTAAGGGTTTATTTATATTTGGAGGCCTTCAGACATCTGCAGCATCGCTTCAGTCCAACGCCTAAAATCATCTGTGCTCTTAAAAAGATTCATCCATCAGCAACAATACATCTGCTCCTGATGCTTTATTTTTTATTATGTTTGAATCGACACAATCCTGTTGCTTTTACTCGGTTTATAATAACAGCATCAACAAATAACCAAGTGGTATGTTGCAGTTTTGCCAAACATCTCTTTCTGACCCAGCATTTTTCTGATACTTGTTCAAAATAAATGTTTAATTACATGAATATAAAAGTGGGACGACAAAGCTGTCGAATCGGAGCATTCCTCGTGTATTATTTCAGGTTTTTATTTGGCATTACAGAGCAGGATTAGATTATTTACAGCGAGCAAGGTTGACTGCATGTTCTGTCCAGTTATGAGGTGCCTGTCTACGACCACATGCATGGCATCTTCTTGACTTGCTGCAAAAAAAACCCCACAGAGACGAACATCAGACTGTTTTAGAAATTATTATTTGGTATTTGACTCTTCTGTTATTAGCAGGGTAAGCTCACCTGTGTACGATCCACCGCTGTCTTTCACGAAGTCTTCTACAATCAAGGGCAGGTTGGCAAAATCAGGTTCCCGCACCAGTTCAAACACTGAAGGCTTTTAAGATCAACAAGTTGGTGTTACTAAATACAGCAAACATGTGATAGCTGAACAAATATATGGGTTATATTTCCCCTAGTGAGTTCACCAAACACTAACCCCTGTTAAGCTGTAGCCACTGAAAATCCACCTCTGTCCTTCAGTGGCACAACACAGTGCAGACACTCCCTGTCCCACTGCACACACCGGCTCTGCACAGAGGGGAAAAAAACCAAGCAAACCACATGTACATGTGTTCCTAAAAAAACAACAAGAAAAATACATACAGATGTTAAAACAAGCCCCAAGCTCACTTTGTTGAGAGATGAAGTGCGCGAGAATGCGGTGCAGAGAGCCGCTGTGTGCCAG
This sequence comes from Haplochromis burtoni, assembly GCF_018398535.1. Classification (NCBI taxonomy): domain Eukaryota; kingdom Metazoa; phylum Chordata; class Actinopteri; order Cichliformes; family Cichlidae; genus Haplochromis; species Haplochromis burtoni. The sequence goes on along the minus strand of NW_024582685.1, from coordinate 387,336 downwards.
GTCATTCAGCGCTCCAGGGCAGTGTGGGATGAGCAGTGCCTGGTATCGGGCACCTTAAAAGGGGTCATCGTGACACAAGTGAGCAGATAGTAGTTAAAGCAGCAGACATGAAAACGGCCGAATGGGCATGAAATAAATATTCTCACCATCTATGGATTCAAGTTTGGCTGGTGTTGCGTAGGGTTTCACACTGAAGTCCTGCACCCATCTAGCTGTGCTTTCATCAACCCCAACAAAGTCTATTGGCTTCCCCTGCAACCACAGAAACACTTCTGTACAGGGTAACATCACACACCCAGGGTAATGATCACAAAGTGGACAAGAACTATTTCCAAGAACTGGGTTGCATCTTAAAGCGCATGTCCGTGACCTTTCAGATGTAGTAGTAGGGTGAAAGCAGGGTATAAAAGACAACTTTTTTTTCGGGTGTGTAAGTCCATCTCTACAAACATGGATCTAATAATGTATCTTTGTTGCGATAATATTGAAATTCTTGAAACTGGTGGTTGATAAATATTTTAAACTCAGGGTTCTGATCATTTTACCTGCCCTACCAGGATGAGCTACCAGTAGGAGAAAAAAAATGGATTTTGCGATTGGCAATGTAGCTGCAATTTTATAACAAACTTGGATTTCAGGAAAAAACACTTTTTTTTTTTTTTAGTAACACCCATATATTTGTATAAATGTGATGCTACTGTTGCACAGGAACAATGGGTGTCACAGTGAAACGAGGTACTTGTTTGTCCTGGAGTTTCTTTTTCTTCTTTCATTCATCACCCTTGATTATACCGCTGGTCTTTTTTTTTCTTTTTTTTAAATCCTACAAGATACATCACTTTCTAATTTTAGCAACACTCCACTGACTAGAAGCACCACTCTGTGGTCCTTTTGGTAACTATCTATTCTACATGCACCTATTTCAAAGTTATTTGAATGAACTTTAATTTCAGTACTCACCAGGACATAAAAACCGCATACAAGGAATCACCACAAAAGTTTAGTGATAAAGAGATTGCTGAATTTCCCCAAAATAAGGTACCCCCCCAAAGAAAATATCGTGGAATTTTTTTTTCTTTACCACCATATTTAAAAACAAACAAACGAAAAGAAAAAGTGAAAAAAAGAAAAAGAAAAGACGTGTTTATTTATTTATTTAAATTTCTCCTTTGATTTTTTTTTTTTTTTTAAATCTGCGCAGTTGTCATGGAGACTGTGTCTCGGACTAACGCGCTTAGGTCACGACAGCTGTTCGTGTATCTGCTATTTGCTTGTCAGGTGGAGTCTTACCCCTGGTGTGGCTGTCTGTAGGTTAAAGACCGGACTACAAAGGCTGAAGGACTGATGGAAAGATTTCGCAGACACCCCTGAATAAACAAAATGTGTGAGATAAAACGCTTTAGAGAGCTCATGCTAGTTCTGCAGCGCTAAGTAAGTCAAAGCTAACGGACAAATTTATGAATGATTGAGAACAGCCGAGCTGTTCAAAGTAAAGCTAACGGGCTCACCTTGAGAAGAAGCACTCGCCACTATCAAACACGTTGGTTTCGCTGACATTTTAATAATATTTGCTTTAAATTATAAAGAAAAACCTTGAGGGTGAGACGATGCAAAAGAAATACGCGAGGAGGGTGTACAGTCAGCTGACAACAACATCCGCTTATAAGTTTCAAAATAAAAGTTCAGTCGGAGAAATTATCTGAGAATTTGGGTGGAAATTATAAGGAAGTATCTTTTATTTGCATCCAACGAAGAAAAATAGTTCTTTATATTAGTTTTTTAAATATACATTTGTAATGACTATACATAAAAAAAGCAATTAAAAAGACAAACAGAGAAGCGGCCACAACATGCTCATATTGCTCTGCTTTTTAAATACACACCACTCATTTTAAAGAGTTAAAAATCCTTTGTGACCTAAATTAAAGAATACATAAACACATGCAAAGCTGTTTTTGCGAGAACAAATGAGCAGTGCTGTCCAGCAGCATCGCAGTGTTTGAAGTAACTATGCAGCATCGTAGGACTGTGGGGAAAAAAATACTTTTTTGGGGTGGTGGGGTTATAATAATTTGGAAAACATTTTAGAAGTTGTGTTAAATTTTGTGATGTTTAAAAAAACTACAGTGATCCCTACAAGGGTGTCACAGTGGTGTGGTGGTTAGCATTATCATAGCAATAAGATTCTGGGTGCAAATCCAGCCTGGGGCCTTTCTGTGTGGAGTTTGCATGTTCTCTGCAGGTACTCCAACTTCCACCGACAGTGTGCACAAGGTTGGGTTAATTGGTGATTCTAAATTCTGTTGGTGTGAATGGTTGTCTGTCCTCATGTATTAGCCCTGTGACAGATTGGTGACCTGTCCAATGGTGTACCCTCCCTCTCGCCATATGACTGCTAGGATAAGCTCCAGCACCCATCCCCACGGTCATGAATTGGACAATTGGAAGAAAATGAATAGATGGATGGGGAGGGGGGGAAGTACAAAATTAGTATGGATCTTCTTTCAAATTCCGGTAAAGGCAGCATGTAAACATCATCCCCAGAAGCTGAAACAAAACAGACACAAAGACCTCATTATTTCCAGACTCCATTAAAATAGATGTTCATATTTATCTCTGTTTTGCTCAGCAGTAAAAGCTTTCACCTGTAGAAATGCAATCCCTATACCAACTGCACCGAGAATATATAACTGACTCAAGAGGAATTCCTCTAACTTCATGATGCAGCCTCCCTGGGAGCACAAGAACAGGGGAGAAAAAAAAGAATAAATAATAATATCTTGTTATCATGTGAAATTTAGCCATGCTGCGTCGATGGAGAGCTTTCTCGTTTTTACCTCCACTCTGTAGATGTTGGAGGGATGGTCCCTGCGGCCACAGAGTTCACCTGGAGTTTTACAGCAGCTATCGGGAACAAGACGCTCGTTCTCTGCTGCCTGGATCCACACACTGTCGCTCCAGTCTGAGAAGTTGTGGCTACCACAACACTTAAACTGAGAGGGAAAATAATGAGAAAATTGCAGTTAACACAGAATTTCATTATTAATCATGTCCAGTCTTACTGATGTTACTCATTTTTTATTCGAGCCTTTTTCTGAAACAAATTCTCCTTTTCCACACCTCCTGATGTAGTTTGTCCACAGCCTGTGTGATGCTCTCCTCTCCTGGCTGCTGGTATTTCTGCTGCATGGTCACTTTCAGGTTCTGTTTGAGCTCTTCATCCAGCTGTGAGACAGGAGAAGCTCTTTAGTACCTCCCATCAACAAAAATAGCTCCTGATCAAGTTTCCTCCTTCCCCCGTAACATTCCTGTCTACCTGAGCAATACCCACAGATAACTCAAAATATATGAGCACAGATTCTATGACCTCACTCCCTGATTCTAATGAAGACTCTTGCAAATAAAAATAACCTCAACCTGTCAGAACTAAAAAAGACTGATATAAAGGAGAAACACACTGCAGTAGATTACCTGGTAGCAGAAAGGGAAACACTAGAGCAAGAAAAAAGGGGGAAGAAAGAGAGGCGTGAGAAGGATGGGGGAAAAATGGACAAATGAACATGCATGTAAAACACACTTCACAAAGGAGTGCAGCAACTGAGTGGTTGTTAGATTTGACATTAAAATGATGCAAAGCTAGGAGAAATACTTGAAAGGAAAGTAGAATTAATAAAATACACATAATGCAAGCAGAAAGACAAAAAAAAGACATTTGTAATTTCTGGGGTGAAATTTAAATGATGAATAGATATAACCATAAAAAGTACTGGAAGCTGTGCAAGTTATAGCAAAATAAACTGTATGTCACTATTTACTTTTGTCTCTATATACAAACAGATACAAATAGAAAGTATGGCACCTCACCTCTTGGTAGTTAATGTATGCCAGAACACCAGCAATGATTTCCAGAAGGAAAATACAGAGCAACAAGATCAGATACTGTAGGCAGAGACATAACAAAAATGACTATGAATACAGTGAAATGCCATTATTTTGCACCATTTTGCAGGTTATAATGTCACTGAACATATCTGTGCATGGCTACAAAATACAAACATCATACTCCAGAAAATAAGTGATTAAATGGTGGGAAAGGAAGGTGCTCATTATAAAGATTGCGGGGAGTATGACCATAGAGATATACCACTGAGTCTGAGTGATATCCTCACAGACCCTCTGTCTGTCTGTCTGTCTGTCTGTCTCACTCACACACACTCTTAAGTCCAAGCAGCAGCTTGTGATGCCCTTCATTCCTCTGGCATGAGCCACACTCTATATCTAAACTCTTAAAGACACACTGTGCATGACTTTATCTGTTATATCTGACAGGCATGCCTGGCATAATGAGCTGCACTGAGTGCAGGCAGACGAGACAGAAGGTCACCAAGGATTAGCTTTCAATACACAACCTGGACCAGGGGGTGAGAGTGTATAAACATGGACTTAAAAGTGCCATGGTTTCTCATGTGAACTAATGAAAAAAGGATTTCAGCTTCTGTGGAGTGAAGTGAAACGGCCAAGAAAAATCAGTTTTTCTGTAACAGGTAGTATTTTGTGGGCGTGGTCACCGTACCACAATCAAAAGACTCTTCATCTCGTTCAGCGTGGCACAGCAGCCGATTATCCCGGTCACTATCACGATGACTCCAGCAGCTATCAGGATGTACGCCGAAGTTGCATAGAAGCTGGAGCTCAGCAAACTGATGTAGTCGCTCTTTTCCACCAGAGTCCACACGCCCACCGCCAACACAGCCCCACCTGCCAGCTGACAGAACATACCGTTACCAGCTCAACTCAAACCAGATGCTCGTAGTGAGAATGCAGCACATAAGTTATAACTTTGCTCTTAAAATGTGATCACACTGGACAACGCCTCATTCTTTCAGTGTAAGCCCTGAGAGACTAGAACATCAGTCTATTCTTAAAGCCTAAAGGAAATTGCAGTTAATAAAGTAAAAATAAGTAAATAAAAAAGTTTGTATGGTTTTTTTTCGTTTTTTTTTTTAAATGTGTCTGTGTACAAAGGAAGTCATCTTAATGTCTATGGCATTTTAAGCACTGCACAAATTTAATGTTGCAACTTTAAATCAATTACAACTGACTGAATTAAGATGACATCGTTCAAAAGTTGCTTTTGTAATCTAAAATTCAGTGAAAATCTTTGCACTTTTATATTAACCTACCCAGAAAAGAACATTGAAAAGAAAAAGAAGATACTTCAGACAAATCGTCCCGCAGGCGTGCTTTTTTTCACGTCGAACTTCCATTCTGTTAAAAAAGGGGAATTATTGATGTTAGCAGTGTTCAAGCTGATACAGTAAAGAAACAACCAAATATTCGATGGCACATCTCAGTCTCCCCCTAAAGGGATTACTACAAGATACTGAGAGCAAAACTGCAGGCTATACCCCCCCCCACTCCAAGATTTACACAGATTTCTGTTCCTATCCTTTATAATGGAAAGCTGTATTAGTGTCATATGTGATGTAGTTATACATGCAGTTTATTTGTATATCAGTTTCCTCTTTCAGTTCTGCCTTTGCCGTGGGTTGCAGAACAATTGGGCTTTTTGTGACAGCTATTGTTGAGATTGTACCTTAGTCTTTGTGCAGTAGCTCAAGGTGCTATAAGAGTGCAATGGAAAAGAGCTCAGAGATGAAATCAAATATGTTGTGGGGAAAACATACTTAACGTCCTGTGTCACATATCATCCAGCAGACACACATCCGTTCCCCGTTTCAGTAACATAATCTGATCGTCTCATTCTTCAGTGATTTTGTGTTAGCTTTTCACTCTTTACTTCAGGCTCAAGTCAAATGTTGTTATTCTTGCCTAAACAGAACTTTCCTGGTGCTTCTATTTTGAGAGAAGTCATGATCCTGAGCATCATGGGAAATGTTTTTCTTTTCTGTTTTTTATATTTTAAACACAAATGAACATCTTTGTTTACAAACATAAATAAAGAACAGTTAAAAAGATAACACGTATAAACCTGATTAAAATATACTTTTAAGACAATCTTAATGTGTAAGTACGACTGAAAACAATATCACCGTGGTCATATTCAGAGTTATTTTTAACTCATTATGTCATGGAAAAACTGCTCTGTTTTCACACAGACCAAAATACTCCTACCTGGTTTAGATGGTGGACCTCCCAAAGGATGTAGATTATCAGGGTAACGTCTTCTCAGAGTCCGCCGACCTCAGCGTCCAACTGTCTTTGAAGGTTGAGCGCAACAGTGTAAGTTCTCAGCTGACAGTCACACTCGAGCCTCCCACTCAAGGGTCTGAGCGTCTGTCCTCTTTTGGCACAACAGGCTGCTCGCCCCTCTGCAAGCTGTACTTGTCTGCCCCCAGCTGGTTTCCCATGCATACGAGCTCTACTTGCTTTAAAGCATGCAGCTTAAAGGTTTAACTGATTTTTTTTAAGACACATGACAAAAGAGCAGTCATCAAAAATAGATTTTATTAGACATTTCTGAAAGATGCATAAACCCAAAGGAAAACATTATTCTATTCAGTAAACTTGTTCACAGAAAAATGCCTGATGTGACGTCACGACGTGGTGATCTGCTGTTGGTGTGGGATACAACGTGGCTCCACTGAACCAAAGAAGAACACCTGGAGGCAGTTTCAGTCTTTTCAAAAGCCTGTCCTCAACTGTTCATGCACAGCAACTTCTTTTAGGCATGGTTTCAGTCAGTAGAAGTGCATCTTCACACTGGCGTTCATGCTGAGTTACCAACATCCTAAAATGTACAGAAACCGCAACATACCGCAACATATGAGAAGAAAAATCTGTGATCTTACATTTAAAAGTCACAAATGGGCAAAGCTACAACAGAAAAGTACAGAAGGATTATCTGTAATATTATATAAATGCTCCAGAGGATTTTCATAATGTGATTCTGTAAATTACAAATATGTGATGCCATACCCTGCCAGGTGATTCATTAGTTCCTCCACGTTCAATCCATTCCTGGCACTGCACTCATAAAACAAAGCTTGATGTTGCTGTATAACCAAAAATAATAGACTTTTCTTTTTATACATTTGTGGCTTTCCAATTTTAGAAATTTGGGTGAATAGTCTAATGCGCCTCACCTCTGCCAGTTTTTGACCCTCTTCTGTTCTCACTTCTCTACGCTGATTGTCAGCCAAGTCCAGCTTGTTCCCCAGCAGCATTAGTACAGCACCTTCACACATCTTCTCCTGAGACAAACATACAGCGGGTTTATAGTACACGCTATACATAAAGGAGATACACCAAAGAGGTTACCCTAATAATATATATAAAAACTGAGCAGCTCCTTCAGTGGGAGACTGCGGCACCCACGGTGTGGGACGGAGAGATTTCGCAGGTCTTTCCTCCCCACTGCTGTCAGACTCCACAACAAAGACTTTTGCAGCTGATCAAACCCTCACACGTGCAATAAGACTGCTATATGTGCAATTCTAAATGCTATATGTGCAATTCTTATACAATTCTTCTTCTGACGAAGTTGTACTTTTGTATTTTCTTACTCAGTTGTATATAGCATTTGTATTTCTATTTTATTCTATTGTATATATTATTCTATTCTATTCTATTATATTGTATATAGTATTTTATTTTATTGCATTCCAGTGTTTTTCTAATTTCTGCTACATAACTTTGCACTTTTGCTGTAACAAAACAAATTTCCCACCTGTGGGACTAATAAAGGTCATCTTATATAAAAAAGGAATCAAAGTTAGGACTGAGATTCGTGCATCGCCATTACATCAGTAACTTTCACGTATATTCAAATAAGGATCCACTGTTTTGCATGCTTTTACATCAAACCATGGTAGTGCCGCCTACTCACCCTGATGGAGTCCATCCATCCTCTCACTGCAGTGAAGGAGGCGGAGTGCGTTACATCATACATGGCAAGGATGCCGTCGGCCTTTCGGTAGTACTGCTCGGTGATGCTGCGAAACCTAAAAAACAGATTCGATGTAAAACATTCTGCACCTCGGATAATTTTGTGTGCTTGTGTAAACATGTCTGACCTCTCCTGCCCTGCAGTGTCCCACAGCTGCAGGATGATGGTGGTGGAGTCCACAGTTATAGTCTTCATCTTAAAATCTATACCTATGAACAACAAAGCCTTATGACTTCATGCTCGACTTCAATAGATATATCAAACATTTACTTCAACATACACACAGTAGTTGTCTATACACTGATGAGCACGTAGATCGCTGTGAAAAGACTTACCAACGGTAGTGCTGACTTTACTGTCGGAGCGCCCTGTGCAATAATACTGGATGAAGGAGCTCTTACCCACCCCCGAGTTACCCAGAAACACAACCTTGAACACTTGCTGAGTACTGACAGCTTTGCTCTAGAATTCAGATAAAAGAATCAAAGGTGACATTTTGATCAATCTAATATTTGAAAATGGATGGATGGATGGAATATTTGAAAAGTTTAATTTTTTTTTTTTTTGAGTGACCAGTGGTTGTTTAAGCCCTAAACCAAAAGCCTCAAAACATAATTTCCATCATTACTGCTCAGTTTTGTTGCTGCATCTGCGCTATTCAATAATTATTTCTCAGATATATTATGTGTATTTGTAGATTTTACATTTTCCCTACCTGAGTTTGGGTCTGTTCAACATTTTCACCCCTGACTCTACATGACGGTTGGTGTTTCTTGGATGATATTGTCACCTCTGTCTTTTTGTCCTGCTCCAACTCATCAGCAGAGCACGGCTGTCTTCAGAATCAATAAATACACAAAATTAGTGGCTGCCTATATCCATCTGCTACATCACTGCAAAAATGACAAACAGATGCACTATTTATACAAACCTTTTCATTGGCTTGTCCTCCAGTAAGTAGTTACCTATAACTGACCCTCTCTTCTGCAAAGCCTGTGTGACATTTGGAGTCTACAAGGTTTTTGTAGAAAGTGAGGCAGAAGAAATATGTAGCATTAAGATTTCATACTCGTCCACAGATTTATAAAGTATTAAAGATTTATGGATGTAGCATGCTGCATATCCAAGGTAAATGCGCTTTGAACCGAAGAGATCAAAGGGTTTGGTTATAACGCTCAGTGCGATGTCTGGTGAAAACCAAACACAGGATATCAGCAGAAAAGAATCATGTCAAGCCTGGTGGTGGAGCGTTTATGATTTGGGTGTTTTGTAGCCACAGACTTGGGAATATTGGTTTCATTCAAAACGACTACTTCAAGTTATTGTGCTGAACTCTACAAACTACTGAATTATGTCTATGGTGTACTTGATTTTAATCACAGGACTGCACTCATGAGTGTGTGATCTCTGTAGTAATTCCACTTGCTTCCACTGGTAAACTATTTACAGTGTACATTTAAAATGCAGGAATGCAGTCCAACTATGATTATTCATTTATTTTTAACTGTTCACTCGTGTTTGTAGATTTAAAAAAAAATACAATAGGTAAATAAAGAAAGAGGCAGTCTTTGCGTCAAGGTTGATTTTTTTTTTTTTTTAAATAAATACTCATGAGATTATTTGCACATTTTATACAAAAATGCTTCATGTTTGTTTTGTGAAACAACGAGGATGAGCTGAACCTGCTGAAAGTTGCTAAATTAGATTATCAGTCATGAAAAGTCTGAGAAAAAGTTTTATTAGATTGAAAAAAAAATACTTAGTTCACCTGAATTTGTACAGTGAAATGTGACCAATAAACATAAATATAAATAGAACATTTTCTTTTCCTTCAAGTTGACACAGGACAGAATAAACGTCTAGTCAACAAAATCCTTCAGTTCACTGAGCACATCCACAGAAAAACAACATTGCAAAAGGCTGTGTCAGCAACATTAATTAATAACCAAAAAAATAACAGCTGCCCATATAAATAATAACAGATGATGTAAAACATGAATCTATTCCAAGTTTTAGCTTAGGGTGGATCAACCTGCTGTGTCCACGGCATACAAACATCTTCACTAGGTAGGTAATATGTTAAGGGCAGAGGAGGAAGGACAGCGTGTCTGTGACTAACCCTCTTCTGAGACTGTTGGGCGTCTTTCTCATCTCGCAGCCTTTTGTTCATATCCCTGACACACACACACACACACACACACAAAAGAAATCTATTTAGAGACATCCTCACACGGTGAGACCCGTGTCTCAAATGGTGAATTAAATTTTAAAAAAGAAAAGAAAAAAAAAAGACCACGGGTAAGTTTGAATAGTGCATTTTCCTTGGGAAGCTTCCTAACTGAGAAATGTGAAGAGGAAATATCTGCACAGCATCCGCAGTAGGAGCTGTTTGAACTCTCCAAAAAATAAGGAAAGGCGCTTTGATGCTTCCTTTATTACAGGATACACCGGACCAATCTTATTAAAGGAGAGAAGATGGTGCTGTCCCAAAATCATTTCATGCCATAACCTACTGATATGTTTTGAATTTTTAAAAACAGCTTGTTAAATGCACAGGAAAGGAAACTGACATTTGATAGAGTGGGTTTCACTTTACATTAGCAATGTCCATTGCTGTATTGCCAATGTGCTTTCTGCTACAGGTCTCATTCAATGAAGTGATATTTTTCACTGACTGTTCTCATTTCTATGACCTGCATAAAACAACAAGGTGAGATGAAGATATGAGTTTTGTAGTTTATCTTATGGCGGTGTTAAGGAGTCTAGTGTAAGTGTGGCTGGATTTTTGGACTATTCAAACATACCTGTAGTCTGTGAACTTGGCATTAACTGAAACAGCAGACAGTTTTAGACTTACCTCAATATCTCCAGTTGTCTCAAAAGACTCTCTTTCTCTTTCTTCATGTTCCTTGACACCTTCATCACGTTTCTAAGTGAAGCAAACAAAAGATTTGAAATCTTTACTTGATTCAGATGTCTTAGCTAATTACTGAACTATTTCTAATCTTTTATTTAAAGAAATCTTGAAGGAGTTGTTGCAAAATGGCCAACTGATCATTTGCAAGTAGAGTTCAGCCTTCTCACCATAGCACAAAAACAGCACTAGTGAAGGTTACAAATGATGTTCCAGTGGCCTCTGACAGCAGACTCATCTCTATCCTTGTCCTGTTAGACCTCATTGCAGCATTTGATACCGCTAACCACAACATTTTACTAGAGATTAGAACACACTGCTCATCTTAAAGGGCCTTTAATACATATGGTACCTGGTAGAGATATATGTGAGATGCACTGGTTTAAATCATAGATAATCATGAAAATGGGCAATCTTTTTAAAACATGGAAGTTAGTCATGGAGCTCCACAGGGCTCTGAGCGGGAACCAATAGTTTTTAATATTATGCATGCTTCCCTTAGACAATATTGTTAAAAAACACTGCATACATTTTCATAGTTATGAAGATGATACCCAGCATTATTTATCCATGGAGCCAGATGATAAAAATCTACTACTATCTAAAATGGGTTGATCTGATATCCTCGTGTTGGTGTTGTTCCCAGATCATCATACTAAATGTTGTTCCAGGATCAACATTGCAAGTGACCAATCAGAATGTTGTGACGTCATACTTTTGCGACTTCGGGAAAAACCGGCGTAAAACAAAAAACTGTACTAAAGCTGCGTGAAACCGCCTCTGTCCGCCGATCAACGGACCCTGACTGTAACCGTAACCCTTTAATAAACAGTAAGCAGAATTGATATTGTCCTTGCAACATTGGAATTTCATAAATGCACGAATGGCTTGGCGCGCAGAGGAATAACGTCACAACAATGTGATTGGTCACTTGCAATGTTGAACCTGGAACAACATTTTTATGATGGTCTGGGAACAACACCAACACGAGGATATCAGATCATCCTCTAAAATACGTCCTTCAGCGAGCACATTAAACAAATGTTTTCTTTAATTGCTGCTTTCATTCATTTGCACAGTGCCTCTAAAATCAGAAGCGTTCCTGTCTCAGAGTGATTCTGAAAAAAATAGCTTCTACATTTATTACTTGTAGGCTAGAGTATTCTAATTCACTATCATCAGGTTGTCTTAAAAGCTCCCTGATAAGCCTTCAGTTGATCCAGAACACTGCAACAAGAGTACAAACCAGGACTAGAAACAAAGAGCACATGTTTCTCCCATATCAACTTCTCTTCATCACCTGCCTGTTAAATTCAGAATAGAATTTATAATCCTTCTCTTCACACTCAAACTCTTGACTGACTCAGATGTCTGCCCCTACCTGAGCCTGGTTCAGTCAGAGGTTTCTTCCTGTTAAAAGCGAGTTTTCCTTCCTTTTGTTGCAAAGTGCTTGCTTATAGAAGGTTGCGTGATTGTTGGGGTTTCTTTCTAATATTATCTCTCTTACAATATGCAGGGCATGGGGTCTGTCATTGTGAATTGGTGCCAAATAAATGAAAGTAAATGAAATTAAAATTAAAAAAAAAAAGTTTCAGCCATACCACATGCAGACAATGTTTTTAATGACTTCAAAGCTGGTGCTAAGGCATCATCTGGACCTTGGTTAATCACCTCTGTCTGGCCAGTTGTTCTTGCGCATTGCTGATCTGCGCCAAGTTGAGCTGAGCCAACGCAGCCTGCAACTGTTCTTTGTTGCGCTCCACCTGCTCCTGTAACTGCATGTTGAGGTCCTGAAGCTGCTGGTTCTGCTCTTTGATGTTTACTTGCTCGTGGCTCAGCTGGCGCATTCGGGTCTCAAGCTGAGAACAAAGACAGATCCTGTTCGCATTAAAATATAACGCCCTTCATAATGGCATGAGTACAGTTCGGATGCCTACCTCCGTCTGTTTTTTCAATGTATTCTCCAACTCCTGTTCCCGCATCCTCAGCTCCTCCTCAAGTATTTTCCCTTTCTCCTTCTGTTTAATACTGTCCTTGATTTCACAATAAATTCATTAAATGCTAATTTGAGGTACACCTGCTAAAAGGAACAACAGTGCAACTACCACATATCTATACCTGAGCAAGGAGCTTCTCTCTCTCCTCTCTGATTTGACTTTCCATTTCCTCATATATAGACCGAACAACCTGATCATGTTCGCTCTCCCGTCTAATGCAGAAAAAAACAACAACACAAAATCTCAGCATAATCCAAACACTCACAGTTAAACTACTTAAAATGAATGTACTGGAAGGAAGGTGCGACCTGCGTAAGGCTTGTTCCAGACTGTCTCTCTCTTTCATGGTGTCTTGTAAATGGGACACTGCATGGACCAAGATGCCCTCTAGGACGCTCAGCATCTCTGGTCGGTCTCTCTGGAGCTCACACCACAGAGTACACAGCTCCTGCTGACTGACACACAGCACAATACACAACTGTTAATGTGACCGAAAAACAAAACTAACTGTGACTGCACGACATCACTTGTTTACATGAAAAGAGAAGGTGCTGAGTTTAAATGCTGAACTGCATAAATACATTTACATATTGAAGAAGTCCTTGAAGATTCCTTTAAATAAACAGTCCTTTGAAAGATTACCATCTCATAATGCACATTACATTAAACCTTGAAGTAGCAGAAGACCACGTCTGGTGTCAATTTTTCAGTCAAAAATAAAACTCAATCGCAGCAGATGATGCATTTAAACAATTTTATGAGAACAGTATGAACATAGTGTATATGCTAACATTTGAGGATGAAGGTGACGTTACTGTACACAGCTGCTGCAGTGAAACTGAATGGAGAAATCTTGGTGGACAGTTTAAAGGGAAGCTAATGGTAAAGATTTTAGGGCAGAGTACTCACTCTTTGAAAAGTTTGTCAGTGCCAAGTTCCATTAGTATGTTTACAAATCTAACAGCACTGGGGTCCTGAGAAAAGTCCGCCTCGTCCAGTTCTTCTTCTGCTTCATCATGATCCAGGTCTGTCACCTCCTCCAGCTCCACCTGCTCACCTACATCACAGAAAATAGAACCGAGGAATAACATAATGTGCTTATTTAATCATCCGCTTTTAAAACTGTTCTAAAATGACTGAGTGCAGCGTGCTCACCGAGCCCAGTGTTGAACTCCACAGGAGTGAGGTAACCATTGCCCTCTCTGTCCAGACTGTCAAAGACTGTTTCTAGCTGTTCAGGGGTCAGTGGCAACTCCCACTGTAACCTCTAAAAGCACAATAATATTAGTAATAACAAGAAAAACTTTAATCAAATATCAATTTGATAATCAGACTTTCGAAAGTGCTGTGAGAAACAGTCAAAAATAATCAGAAGGACAAGGTCATGAAAGCTGAGAATAAGTTAAAATAAAGTTAAAAAGTAAGAAAGAGAACACAAGAAGAAAAGGAGGATCATGAAAATACAAAACATTAGTGCATAGAAAACTGAGCAAGTAGAGGAGATGACAAAGTTCAAGACTCTGCAGTCAGTCTAAATGTTGCTCCTCTACCACATTAGCTGCTCACCTGCATGTCCTGCTTTGTGATGAACCCTTTTCCCTCTTTGTCACAGAGCAGAAACAGCTGTTTGGCCTTGCTCATGGTCTTTGCCAGCGGGCTCAGTGGAACTGGCTCCCTGCTGCGGGGTGAAGCTAGCGGACTACGCCCGTGGCCTGATCTGGGGCTCCCAGGAGGCAGAGTCCGCGCTCTGGGGCTCAGTTGCACTGCCTCGCCACTGCCTTCACCCACCAGCACCTCATCATCGTACAGCCACTTAGACATTGCTGCACAGAGACAGATGGGTGTGGGTTTGAATGTGTCTATCATTAAGTACAGGCTATGTAAACATGCTTATCTTCTAGTATATCACATGATAGAGAACACACGATCGTAATAATATTTCAGCTATGCTAAATTTATTCATCCAGGAATAACGCTGCTTGTCCGGCACAGTTTTAGAATTACATTTGCTTACATTTTTGGGTCTACTTTTTAGTATTGCAAGATAGTGCAAGAAACAGGACCTTGACCCTCCCTTGTCAAACAAGAGGTGCAGAAAAAACTAGCTATTGACTCTACACATCATGTGAGCTCCTGTGACCGGCTGTCTGATCAGTCGTGTCTATGCTACATTTTAGGACATTTTTTAGGAATGCAGTGCGACAAACTTTGATAAAGAAAATGGTTTTCATAGAACACATTTTGTTCTATAAACATTTTCATAGATAATTTTGAATCCCCTGAAAGGCTTGACAAGAACTCCTCATTCAGATGAGCCCGTTGTCCTCACTGTTTATATAGATTAAAAAAATCTAACCTATGAATGAGCACCAGGATGCGTGGAAGGTAAAAAAACAGGATGGTGTCATGTGAAAAGAATTAGTGTCCTCGAATGGGAGGGAGGATAGCTACGGGAGAGGAGATGCAAATTAAACATTTGCAGTTGTTTGCATTGTCAGAACAACCACAATTGCAAACAAATTTTACTTGCAGGAATTGTTGGGGGAAAAACAGCCTCCATGACAACATGACTGTTCATATAAAACAGTGATTTATAAGGGTTACCAGCGTCACACATGATCATTCTTCAAGTAAGATGACATTGCTATTACTCAGGATAGCCATTTCAGTGTAAACACAACTAAACATACTACTAAACTGATCCAGAAGTAAGAACTACTTTCTTTCTGGACATCCTTATGCTACATTGAATTAAAATAAGGTCTGCCTCAGTGGTTGATAAAATATTGCCTTTCTTTCCATGGCGTGCTATCTATGAAGGCATAAAATCCAAAACACTGATTATCGCAGTAAATTATCGTACTGATTATCTATGAAGCCTTCAAAACTTGGGTGTAATAAGGGATATACTGCAATTTCAGATAAGAGACCTGTGTAAACACTGTATGCTGAGGATTTTGTATGACACCTCAGATTCCCAATAAGCCAAAGGTCATATCAAAACTTTTAAGCACTTAAAAACACTTCTTAGTAAGCTCTAAGTTTGGTGCAAATGTAGGCAGCCCCGGGGAGTGAGACAACATGCTGTAGGGTACAAAAATAACTGAGGCAAACTTAAGAGTCAAGCATTAGATCACATCCTGTCTGACTGTGTGAATGTATTTAGAACATATGTTGAACATGTGCTGAGTTCCTCTTCATTAAATGCGACAGTTTGTAAAATGCAGTTCAGCGTTGATGGCTGTAATTTAGCAAGATCACTCACAATTAATTAAAGTGAGCAAATATGCCCCGTTTTAGAGCAAAGTGTCAAGCACGGGAAACTAAAACCAGCGAAAGGAGACGTGTACATTTATTATTAACGGGGGAGAGAACCTGCACTACAAAACAACAGGTTGTCAACTTGACACAACACAGAGAAGGTGGCGATTAGCGCGACGAATAGCATTTCTAAATGACTCGCTTTACTGCGCTGTTTGACAACTCTAGGAAGTTGAAGAAATTTTCACAACTTACCTGCGGTGTGCTGAACTCAGGTCTCCAGTCATTACCTTTGATCACCTCGGAGGAATTCAAAGACTTACTCACGCCGCTGGGTGGCAGTGACGACCTCGCGTGACAGGGAGATTACCGTAATATATGCCGCAGCAAGGCGGATTTGAGACACTCGGAAATTTCTACTAAGTTGTTACGCTTATTCGTTCAGTTTTTAGAAAGCAACCATCCAAGTTTCCACGATACACATTAATGCCCTGCCAAATTGGTGAAAATTAATTACTTTGGGAATTTTGTATTTTTGCTTAATTCTCGGAAAAAAAACGTACTACCGTTATTACGGTAACAAGAAGCGTTACCATGGAATTAGCGGAAATACATCTGCTAATGCCGAAAATCAGAAGTAGATGCTTGAATAGCGGCGTTTGCGAATAAAAAGAGAGGTTTTTGTGATTTATTGGTGCTTTCTGCCTCACGCAGACTTGGTTTCATCATTTTTGTCTCGTAAGTATATGTCAGTTAAATTATGTTTGTGAAGCCTGCTTGCGTAACAATGAGCAGCAATGTTGTGTTAGCGTAGCAAACGTGTCTGGGGGGAGTTCATCGCCAGACGGGTGATTTGTTGTGGAAAAGATAAGCCTATAGTTCCTCTATTATCCGTCTTTTGGATTAACTCCAGACTGGACTAAAAGGGCAACCGTAAGATGTAGATTAGATAGATGAAAAGAAAACAAGAACGAGTACTTCGAAAACAGCGACTAAACAAGAGTTGTTTCAGTCTGAGTAAGTTTACTTGGGTCAGATCTATAATCCTAGTAGTGACCTTTCCATGCCCGCCTGTGTAACAACACGAGCACGTTGACCTTACGTGATTAGGTTCAATGCTTATTTGGCTCGACTGAGACAGAAATTTCATCAACCCCTCGTTCACAGTGGAGATGGCTAGCGGGCTAAGATATGAGTTGGACGAGGTGGGCATTTTCATCGCTTTTAAAATGTCTTTGTTGTTTCAGTTGCTTCTCTTCTTCTTCTCAGGTAGTGCAGAATATCTGGAGATTTCCCACATCTGAGATGTCAGCATGCTGCTTTTGGCAGGATTGAATACATTTCATCAGATATCTTGGACAGGCGGCACTCATCGCAGAAATATTTTTTTCATCTAGGACAACTAACATGTTCAGTGACAGCGGAGCAAACCGGATTGGAGAATATAATATGTACAATTTAACGTAAAAGCGTCCAGTGCTTACTGCAAATGGATTCATGTGGCTCATTAATGTCTTGCTCCAGATAAGTCGTTTCTTGCTGAAGTATGTAGGAGGGTAGAGTTGACCAAAGACGTCGGTTTCACCACCAAATACCAAGAAAAAAGGAGACTTTGAAGAGAATACACCGTGGAGCTGTGGGGTTGCACCACCAGCCTTTGAAGATGCTTCAGACCGGCAACTTCTCACTGGTGCTGCTGATCCAGCTGACACTGTTGGCCTATGACCTCTTTGTCAACTCTTTCAGTGAACTTCTGAGAGGAGCAGCTGTCATCCAACTTGTGCTGTTCATGTGAGTCACAGAGCTCTGTGCTGATGAGATTGAATTATTTTATAACCGATTAACAAACACATGCACAATTTCTCAATTTTTTTGTTACTACATACAGAGTTAGAGATATTTGATGTCATCTTTCATTATATGAATTGAGATCTCTAGAATTTGATAGATGTTCTAACAATGTGCATTTTTTGTGTTTATGTCACTTGCTTTTCTTGTTTTTAGTGCATTATAATAAATGTTACTGCTAAATTTAATAGGTTAATAAGTACTAAAATGTGATGGTTACATTAAATATTTAACGTTTTCAGATGCAAGTTAAGCCCTTGTTTATTAATCATCTAATTCTTCTCATCTAATGCCATAGACGACTTAAAGCCCAGGCTTATGCTGATTTAATACTAAAAAATCTATTAATAATAATAAAATAATACTTTTATTCCTGAAAGGTTACTCTTTGTACCATTTATGTGTCATTTATTAAGTGGTTGGTTTATGTTACATAGCCAGTTTTCCTGACATCAAACATTTTGCACTCATTAGGAGAATTCTTGGCTGTTACACGGACAGCGTCTCACTTTAATGTCTGACATGCAATCTAGTTTTTGTCGGTATGATATCAATAAAAAAGAAAGCCGTACTGCAAATTAAAAAAACTGTGTTTGCAGCATCCAGGACATTGCCATCTTGTTCAACGTGATCATCATCCTCCTGATGATGTTCAACACGTACGTGTTCCAGGTCGGCCTGGTGTCGCTGCTTCTGGAGAGGTTCAGGGCCCTGCTGGTATTCTCTACTCTTTACCTGACCCTTAGCATCTGCTTCCACTGCTTGGTGCTGGTATGCTTTCAAACTGTTGTTTGCAAATTAGAAGTCATATATGAAGATCCATCTTCTGAGACTTTTCTTTTGTTTTCCTTTTTGCCAGAACCTAAGATGGCTTAATTCAAACAGTTTTGTTTGGACAGATGGTCTCCAAGCTCTTTTTGTTTTTCAGAGAACAGGTAATTGGCGAATTAATTTCAGAGATACATCTCCCACCCCAGCTATTCTGTTGTCACTGACTAACTGTGCTTCTTTCTGTTAACAGCGGCTGTGTTTTATTACTACTTATACAAACGTACAGCAGAGTACATGGGAGACCCGAGGCTGTATGAGGACTCTTTGTGGCTGCGTGATGCCTTTGCCAGAGCTCGTCAGTGAAGCAGAGACACTTTTTAAGAAACTGTGGAAAAACATATCACTGGGCATCACTAGCTAATCCTTCCTTTGGATAAATTTTTTTTTAACCCATTTTTATATTTGGAAATCCTTTCACTATTAACCATATCTAACAAAGCAACACTGACATGTGTGTGTGTGTATATAAATATATACACATATATATTTTTTTTTTACACACAAATGGAACTTAATAACTCATAACAGGGATGAAGCAAAGTGTCAACCGCTGTTTGTTTACTGGCTCTTTGTAGCCAAGAAGCTGTGGGTTAAATGGTTTACAGTGGCAGGTAAGCCAAGTGTGGCTTGTGAGTATCGTATTAATAAGGATGAGTCAGTTAATCTATGTGGCCTTGTAAATCAGTTTGGGTTGCAGACAAGACTGCAACACACTGAGAGAATGTTTTGAAAACGACCAGGTGTAAATGCAGATTTTGCCTCGTAGAACAAGTTCTTTTTTTAACCGTTTCAATGGGTAGCTTTTAGAAGAGCATATGCTCATAGTTTTGTTGGAAAGCAGGTTCCCCCTGCAGTGAAAGATCAGGTGGTCTCTTTTGCCTTATGTAAGATTAGTATGTGCTGTTTACACGATTGTTATTTTAATAATTCAATTTTCACGTGAACTCACTTTTCTTTATTTGGAGATCTTTGAATTGTGTCTCCGCTGCTTTTATTAAATAAGCCATCTCTAATTCCAGTGTAATCCTTCATCTCGGGGGTATTCAGTATTATCCAGGAGACAAGGTGAAACAGACTGCTCTATTTTTAACACAAAGATTAATCAGGGATTGAGGGTTTTAGGCGCCACTACTGAAACACGCCGCGAATAGCCCCGTGTGTGTCAAAATAACCTTGGATTTCTTAAAGAAGTGACAGGTTACGTTCCACCTCAGGTCTGGGCAGATCCCAACACATCAACACTTTATATAACCGTAAAATCTGTTTCATTATGGGATGTGTTGATTATTGTAAACACTGAAGCTGTCAGGATGAACAAAGAAACACACCAAAGGTTGTACAAATCCCCTTTACTTGTGAAACAAAATCCAGAGTCCATGTGATCCCAAAATATTGTCAGTGCAGTCCAATTAATCCAAAGTCCAGTTCATGTTGTGTGTGATGTCCTTTGTTACACTGGAATGTGTCTTTCATTTCTTTTTTTCTTTTTTTTTTTTAAAGTCAGTCACCTGAAACGGCAGAAAACAATGAGTGTTGATGGTTTCAGCAACTCTAAATTAAAACTACTGCATTTTTAAAAAATAAGGACAGAGTTTGAATGTACCTTCATACATATATCCCAACCCAGAGTAGTAGGAACAGCACACCAAACCCCATGAAAAGTGATGCCACGAGGGAGATCAGCAGCTCTTTGTATACGTCCCGTGTGTATTTTGTTGATGTCACCTCATAGCTGATGAAAAGTTAAGGCCAACTCAAAGATTAGAGTCTTTGTTCCATTTTAAGCCTAATCTCTTATGCAGCACTGCTGAATATATAGTTATGCAACCGGTTTATTATACAAGATGCACTGCCTTCATTATTTAAAAAAAAAAACCAAAAAACATTGTGACAGCTCAATCAAAAATTAAGATTTTTAAAATAAACAGATGGATACCACTGCTTAATTGGCATGAACTAGATGTTTATCTAACATCAAAAACTACTTCTTTAACAACCACTTATTGCAAAAATCCTTAACTGAGAAAGTCAACATTAAAGTTTGATTTATACAGTATTTTTCAAAAAATAGCTGAATAAATAAAAAATATTCTTATGGCGTAAAATGCTTAAAAAGTGAACATAAAACAGGGGTTTTGTGGTTTGAGTGTTTAGTTTCTGTATCCATCTGTTGTGTGAGTGGAGCTAAAAACAGATATTGGACATTGTTCTGCTACCTGTGGTGTGGTGCACAGGGTGGTTGGCATACATTAATTATCTAATTCCACTCACCGGAGCCTCAGTCATTTACATAATCTCTATATCAGCTGATAAAGAAATCTAAACAGACTAATGAAATTAAATCAACTTGCAAAACAAACAAATGGGTAATGCCATGAGACGCACAATAACATGTTAATCATCCTTGCATAACATGGCTTGATTCACATCCTGCGATACTTAATTTTAGACATATTCCCTATCCCAGTTTGGGAGACAACCTCTTTATTTAAAAAAAAAAAAAAATCAAAAAAAAAAAATCAGGCTTGCAGCTTTCTTTTTCATAAAGCTGATAGTTTTGCTAGATTGTTTGACTGTGTAACTGCTCATTATTTACGCTGATATAGGCTCAGAATACTGAGCTGTTTCTACCCCACTACTCTGTGTTGATAACATTCATCTTTCCCAAAGTCTGTCCTCTATGCTCTCCTCTTTTGTCTTCCTTCCCCTCAGGCAGTCGACAGCTGTCCCACCCTAAACCTAGTTCTGCTAACGTTTCTTCCTGTAAAAAAATGGGTTCTTCCACCCCACTGTCTCCAAGTACTGGCTCACAGGCAATCATCTGATTATTGGGGTTTACTGTCCAATGGCATCGACTATGAAAACAAGTTCCAGTATGAAGTTTTGTTTTCTTTAATTACTGCACTTAGTGACGACTTTGGCCAGCTCTGATGCAAGTTAACTTACAGTAAATCGACTGCAACATTCAAAAATTAAAAAGGATACACGAAGAACCAGGCGGTGAAGAACATGCCGATAGCCAGCAGCACCACAGTGAGGTGGGGGAACACAGCCGGGTTCACCGGGCTGGTGTATCTGGTCATGGCCTCGAGTTCCTACAGCCACAGAAGAAAAACAAAACAAAACAGAAACAAGCCGGCACAAGGGTTAAAAAAAAAGTTGTTGCTCTAATTCACACTCCAGCCATAATACAGAGAATCTTCAAAGGAGTGCTGCAAATGAGCTAGTATCTCATTTAGCTAACACATCGGCTAACGTCAATGATTTTCACTGATAACAAGGTTTCATATAAAACTCATTTTTTACTGGTTCATTGCAGAATCACATTCAAAGATAAAACGTCTATATTTAAGAGTCAAAGTAAATTAAATAATATTAAAGCTACAGTTGCTACCATTTTGTAATGAAGCGGAGCTCCTGCTGCTGCACAGATGAAAAGGCCACGTACTGACTAACACTTCCTGGTATCCTGACGCACAGATGACGTTTAAGGAAGCGGACATTTTCCCTGCTCATTTTAGCCTTTCAGGCGCTTATTTCTTTGAGTGTGTCTTTCTCCTGGACTGTCGATTTTCAGGTCTACATGTCCACTCTACATGTGCCGAAACTGTCATATTCCGCTATGCTAATCATTTGCTGGATTTTGCTGTGTTGATTGCCACCTACCTACCTGCTACCTACCAGGCAAATTTCAGGGTTAATTGTTGTGGTAAAGACTGTTCATAAACCGTCGACTGCCATCTAACGGGCTGAATGAACAGCTATTTTTTTTTTTTTTTTAGCTCACCGTTTGTTTCTTTCTGATTTATCTCGGGTTAGTAGCTTGAAATTTCACAGTCACTTAGAAGTGAGGGGAATTTTCAAGATACTTAGTAAGTGAAAATAATGAGATAATAACTAAAATGATTCCATACACATCCATAGTGGTCTTATAGAGCAGGTAGACTAAACAGCATAAAATGAAATAAAACCTCAGGAAATGTAATAGTAAATTTATTTACTGCATGCATTTATAGTGTTACAGCATATTTATCGACAAAAGCTTTGAAAATGAAAAGTAGTGATATTAATGTAGTCACTGAGCTTTAGTCTTTTGCGGGTTTTTTTTTTTTTTTTGCTTTACACATGGGCCTTTTAATATATGCATGTTTTAATGTTTATCAATCATTCCTTGGCTCCAGTAGCTGAAAGTTAATATATTATTGATATCAAAATCAACTACAAAAAAAACCCAAACAAACAAAAAAACCCCCCAACAATATGCTAAAAACACACCCGATAAAAAGGAGCATTGGTAGTGACAAAAAA
Source organism: Haplochromis burtoni (assembly GCF_018398535.1). Lineage (NCBI taxonomy): Eukaryota > Metazoa > Chordata > Actinopteri > Cichliformes > Cichlidae > Haplochromis > Haplochromis burtoni. The sequence continues at coordinate 364,268 of NW_024582685.1, read as the reverse complement.
AATGAAGCTATACAGTTACAAACAACCCAGTTCTACCAAAGTGTCTGACACCAGTCTGGTGCACTGGATACAGCAAAAGCCTTTTTCGTATATATATATATACAGTGCAAAAAGTGCTACAGTGGTTTCATTATGCTAGCTGGTGAATTATAAATAAGCTAAAATAGTACCATATACCCACTGAAGTCATAATAATTATAGTGAAAGCATGTACAGAATATTCATATTATTACAGAGTCCATAGACTTTATCTGATGGCTTTTCCTATTTAATATAAATGTGTTTTTCTTCTTCATAAAGACACATACGGGACAAGGATTGAAAAGCAAATTTCAGTAAATGCAACAAAACCACAACGTCTGAAATTAAATGGAGATTTCTTTTGAGACAAGTGAAGCTAATACAAAACAAAAACATAATACAAATCAGTTATATCAAACATATTATCACTGCATATACTTAGCTGTATAAGCAAAGGAAAAATTGTTTTAAAAAACATCCAGAAAAACAGAGGAAAGAGTCCAGTGTATAGAATCCAGTTTTATATGTGTGTAAATGAATTTCCTCGTAGGTTGGTGATCAAGGCATTAAGACAAGAACTTCCAAGCTGGAGCAGCATCTCAGCTACAGTGTACCGTTTTAGAGAAATTGATTGGGCATGCACATGAAATGACATATTTCATATTCATATTTATTGCCTTACCAGCATTGTCCAGTTAGCAAGATACAGTGTAAGCTATTCCAGTGTTTCTTGAAATATTGTCAGTGCTGGACTCAGCGAGCTCTCAGTGCATCATGTTATTTTCCTGTGATTTCTATGCTTTCCAGTCTTAACATATTAAATCCTCTAAGGAATCTGCTACAATGTGCACAGCTCAGAGGTTTTGAGGTGTTTTTTAATGCATTTAAGAAGCAGTTTCTATGTAGTAATAGGCATTAACATGTAACAACTTGGTGTTTAATTCAGTGTCACGATTGAGACAGAAATGCCGCAGAGTGTGCACACCTCTGTGCATGGCTTTTAGTCAGGGGCTGCATTAGGATAGGCAGTACAGTTAACTGCTGCAGACTCAGCACAAAGCCCCACTGCAGACACTGTGCACTACTGAGGTATCTTTTCAGTGCTAGCTGCAACCATTTACCGTGGCCTTCAGCAGAAGTCAGTGATCTCCTCTCCAGTGTATAAAAGTATTGAAAAGTATTCTTCCAAACCAGTTGTGACTGGTTTTGTTGTACATACAGATCCATAGTGTATGTTTGCAGTGCCTTCTGTTGTAACATCGTAGCCTGGACTTGATTTAGAAAATTCTGCTAAAAACAATGTTACGGCTTATATTAGGAATGGAAGACATAGTGACGAGTAACAAATTTAAAAAATAAAAATTGTTGAGCTATGAACTAAGTGCGTTACTTTTACATTAGCAGTTAACAGTGGTACGACACAGTTTTCAGTTTCAGTCATCAACAGAAAAAAAAGTCATATACAGTGTTTCAAACTCCAGTGATCACAGCAAAAGGAGATGTCTTAATGCATATACATATGAAAGGGACTACAGTGGTGGTACAGTAAATCGTTTGCTCTGTTTGAATATCTTTAAAATAATGTACAATAATTAGACAAAACTTGATCCCATCATAACCGCATACAAATGGAGAAATATGGTATACTGTAAAGGGACTGGGATGCATCATCTGCTTCCTCACACGCAGCTGCTTTCTATGAGAAAATGGTAGTCAGAGTACGGTGTAGATTTTCCTTCAGTGTCACAGCTCACTCTGTCACTCTGTTAACAAAAAAAGAGTAAGAAAAACAGAATTTATTACTCACTTCTGACTTTACCAAAACAACCATGAACAGATTACAGAACGCAGAAGAGCATCCACGATGACTGTATGTTATGGAGGACCAGGTTACTCACAGACAGGGAGACACGAAAGTGATAGGTGATGTCTTGGTAAGGCAGCACAGGCACCGACCACAAGTGATGAGTCCCCTTAGAGAGAAGCAGAAAGAACATAAGAATATCTCATTCAAAAAATGAGAAAATTACAGTAATGTAGGAAATATTTTGTATAATATCAGTATTATATAATTAGGGCAACATCAACTGACAAAACAATGAAAAATATTTTCATTATATGAGAGATGAGGAATATATAAATGCCATTAAGTACCTTTGTTGATGTACTCTGTTCATTATAGAGCTGTGTTTCTGTGTGGTTGGGGCATAAACGTCCCTTGGTGGCTCCACATTGTCGTACCCACAAGCTGTTTGTAGACCTGTGTTGGTAAAGCTTTATTTTATCTTGGTCTTTTATTTCCTGATAATCTCCCAACAATATCTCGCATGTTGAACGTTGAAAATGTAAATGTGCAATTTGAAGCTTAATGTATGAGAAATTATTTCATGAGAAAGCAGCTACAGTAGTTCCATCCATTAGTTTGTAGTTAGTACCAAACCCCACAAGTCTTTCTAGGAAACGTAAAGCATTACTATGAATTCATTTGTTTATAAATCAAAACTTTGCTATTGTTATTGCAGATGGCGTTTGCGTACTCACGTCATGTGTAACGTGATTTGTGACATGGAGGAATTTCTTTTTCCATGAAGTGATACCGTGTAGCTAGAGATGAGACAGAGAAAAGGTGCATTAACATGCAACATTAATAATGCAAAGTTGTAATGCACTGATAACGTAACACTCCAGATGATGAAGCGATACTGGATTGATAGTGACCATATTCCCAACTCCAGCCGTGTTAGCAAAAACAATAAAAATAAATCCCTACAATAGGGTTCAAAAACATCCAAGGCACAATAAAACTGTTCTTGTTTCTTTCTTTTTAGTGTTTACTTGTTTTTCATAGTGAAAATGTACACATAACTCTACGTTAGAGTAACCTTTGTGTGTTTACCTGCAGCTTTTGGCTGTTGCACAGTTTTGCAGTTTGATTTCTTGGTTTGTCTCCATGATATATAAGCTACTGAGAGAGGGAGACGATTTCACTCCTGAAAAAAAGAGGGAATAAAATAGCATTAGACGCTAAACTAATAGCATTCCTTTGTACAGCATGCAGACAATTTTTGTTTGCCATCGTCAAACAAAAGGCTTTACTGTGTTTGCATACTGCATATTATGCGTGTCAAGAAAGTGCTCTGGCTGGGCTGTGATTTTTACCCTTTGTGTGCAGGCTGCGTTGTCTGCGTGGCAGTGGATGCTGCCCACCAGGAAGACGGTTAATGGCTCCCGCTCCATCTGTCTCTTCAGGGCTCGGCCTTTTGGACTTGGCAAAATAAATGGGTGCTGATGTGTGACTCAGACGGTTTCTGTTGTGATCTTTGTCCATTAGTCTGGACTTGGCCTTCTTGTTAATCAGGCCGGGTGTAGGAACTAGGCTGCTAAAAGCTAGAGAGGGAGAAATAATAAATGTGTATGGACATTCAGAAACAAGACTTTTTTCACATTACCAGAGACTTTGATACCTGGTGTGGATTGGTTGTTACTCATTGTTGAAACAGCAGCTGATTGGTTGTTTATGGCTGTGGTTGAACAGCAAGCTGCAGGAGTTTTGAGGAAACAGAATGAAATCAGATAAGCAAAAGTATTCACACTACTACTTATCAGTGAAAGTTGATCCCGCGTGGTCATTTGATAAGAGCCTCCACCTGGTGCAAGGGTAGTGGACAATGGAGTATCTGGACCCTTGCGGGAAGATCCCACTTCAGCTCTTGACCTGCATCAGATTCATTGGTACAGGAGGAGGACATGGTTTAGTTCAAGTAATGATACACTTAATGTAAAAGACAGTTTAAGAATGCTTAGATATGTGACTCATGATCTTCTTTCAGACAGAACAAAAGAAACGCCCTACTAAGCAATCAAAGATAAGACTGAAAGAGCAGATCAGGAAATTTGAGTAGTAGGACTGGGTGTTGATTGTGTACCATGGGCAGACAGGTGGACAGACAGTTATAGTGGCAGTGAAGATGGGCATCCAAGAGATGTAGAGAACACAGGAAGGAACATAGCTACAGAAAGCAGGGACAGATTATATAGAAAGGCATTAACAAAGAAGTGAAAAATGAATTTCATTTTACTACAAGGTGTTTGTGTGTTAAAAACACATACCCATCTTTCTCAGTGACATCTCCTCTGTGGTGAAGAGTGAGTACATAAAGGACAGACATGGAAATGACACTGTGGACAAATAAAGATCCAATAAATCAACATCATCATATCATGTATCCGTTTTTTATTGGCCCACTCATAGACGATATAAAAAAGATGGGCGTTGCATCTGCTGTTTGACTGGTTTAAAAACATTCGCATTGTTTATAATGGTCAGCAGGGGGCGACTCCTTTTGTTGCAGCAAGAAGTACAGTTACATAGAAATTTATCAGAAAATGGCTCTTTTTCTCACCTAATTTATGAACTTGGTAAACATTTTGAGTTTATCATCTCAGTTGGTAGTTTCAACTCTGTTTTGATTCATTCTTATTTGGTTTGAGTGAAATACTTTTAGAGTAAAATACATGACAAAGCAAAGTATACTTTAAGGTATAGCGTATTAAATCACTGTAATAAGAGCATGCATTTTTCAGAGAGATCTTGCTTGTGATGTTTAGAAAAAGGGGGAAAAAACAGCCAAAATTCTCAACTTGAGGCATAAAGTTGGGGCTTGAACAAATGGATGATGAATGGTGTCTATTTCCATCTTTTAAATATAGTCTAGGGTTTAATGTCCCCTCACCAAACACATTATCTCCTCTAACCTGAAAGCCATGACCACAACCAGTGCCAGGATGGTTCCCTGCATGAACTTCTGACTGATGCAGCCCTGATCTGGAGGTAAATTCTGCAATAAGCAGATCAGATGTAATTAAATGAGCACATTTTACTTCAAAAACAGAATAATAACAACAATAACGAAGGGAGAAAAAAAACACTAGTATCATCACGCACCTTGCTTCCTGGTTTGACTGTCTTTTTCTTTAGTGGGCCACTTCCTGTCCTGCTAAAATAACTTCCTGACTGGCTACAATAACAAGAAAAACACAAGTAATTTCTTTAACCTTAATGGTCATACTGTCATTGTGTGATAATGTGTAAATGAATTTTTCTTACCTGACCGTGCCCCCGCTCACGGTGCTCTTCATGCTGTCAAAGCGACGCAGTTTGGCCAGTTTGCGGCTCCAACGCTCCAGCTCATCGATACGAGTCTCCAGGTTGTCCGTCAGCTTACACAGCTCCTTCACCGCTCCGACGTTCTCCATAAAGATACGCTCCTTTGAAATTAGAGGAAGCAATCAGAGTTGATGGTAATGACTTTGAGCCCGGTACTGTATGCATGCCTGAACTTTCATTACCTTGTTGACAACTAATAGGTTGGAAATAGTTTCTCCATTTGCACACACCACATCACCCCCCTCTTTCACTGCCTCAGGCAAAATTTGTTGAACCTCTTGAGCAATCACTCCTGCAGAAGGATACACCAAGCAAGCCCTCACAGATTAATGCAGGATATACTTAACAATGGACTTATACTAAATGAAGACATTGAGATGATAGCATGATATACTGCACAAACAAATGAGATGCTGAAATGCAAGATTTACACTTGTACAGTTTTTTTTATGAAGTTGTTACCAGTCTCTGCAGTGTTCTCTATGCCCACGGTGGCAGCAAACTCAGGCTTGTATTGATAATGGACCAGCCTCATCTGAGAAATCCGTTTTAAATTGTCTGTGGTGTCGACCTACACGCAGACAGAATGTGCAGATGGTATGAAAACACAACGCTAACGTTGCAGATGAAGAATACAACATGACATGACTTGGATGGCATGATTCACGATGGTGTGCTGAAAACACACAATGACATGCTGAGAGTTTTGAGGCACACATGTACTGTGAGTGCCATCCTGACCTCCTGGACATTTTCTTTGGCCCTGATATCAGATGGGTGCACAAGGGAGCCCATGACCTTCAGGTTGCCATGGACAACGAGGGCCTCGTCCGGTCTGTCTGTATTGACACCGACTCTCCCGTGGTGGTAGACGGAGTCTGGCAGTTGTCCACGCTGCCACAGCACCTCGTTGTCGCTTTCAAACTGGCCTGGGTTGGATGCCTGTCGCAGAGAAACAAAGAAGGAGATACAAAGAAAACGTGTGATTGGGATTTTGAAAATGTTATGATAAAAAAGCTTTTTTTAAAGATAGGTGCAATGCTCCAAAAACAGGTTGACATTTAGGAATATATGCTTATTTGCTTTCCCGCAAACAAGATAAGAAGATCCAAGCAGACGTTTTCTAAGTGAGTCATTATAAAATGATGACTCTGCCTTACAACTATAAACACTTTTCATTTGTTTACATGGGCAGGCAACACATCATACAAGCAACCAAAAGTAACCGAGCTGTTCCAGTTCTGTATTGCTGCTATGCTATGCTAAGCTAATCTAACCGGCATTACCGTGCAGAGATGTGTAACGTCTTCTCATCTTGCTTTTTGCAAGAAAGCAGACAAGCTTATTTAGTGTTTAATAAGTCATTGTCTAACAATAAGCAAATGTACGTGTCACAGTCAAAAAGCTCTTCTAATATTTGCTATCATACTTTGTAATCATATGCTTTACAAATCTACCCAGATAGCATACATATTAGATATGTCAGGATTACCTTTGCCACTTATAAGTCAATTATATCAGTGTCAAATGTTGTAATGGCCTGATGTGCCTACGGTCTGGCTCATATACAGTGTTGTGCAAAAGTCTCAAGCCACCCCTCATTTTTTATATTTTTGCTCTCTGTCAAGATGGACCCATTCTGCTTCAATAATACTGAGATTCAGACTCTGGGGAGGTCAATTCATGACAGACTGTGATCGTGGTCATGCTGAAAAAAGAAGCCAGTCAGAGGCTTTCTGGATGGTATTGCATGGCAGATCAAAATCAGAGAGTTTTCTGGATTCATACTTCCATCAATTTTGACAAGATCCCCAACACCGCTTTCTGAAATGCAGCCCCAAACCATGAGTTTGGAACATATTGCTGAAGATTTAAAGATTCACCACTCCATCAGACCTGTTGCCATTGATTTTTAGTCCAGGTCTTGTGTAGTTTAGCGTACCTCAACCTTTTCTCCCAGCTTCCCTTCCCTAAGAAGGCTTCTTGACATCTTTTTACTGAGGTCATTTCTGGTCAGGCATTAGTAAACAGTAGATGGATCAGTATATTTTTTTAAGGACGTTTTTTAAGACACTGTTTATATGCTCGAGACCTGCAACTTATTGTTTTGTCCTGCAATTGTCCAGTTTTCATAAATTTTTAAGAATACGCTCCACACCATGCTGAGATGTGCCAAGTTTTTGTCTCATAGCTCTGTGGAAATCACCTTGTTGGTGCAAAAATGCTATTTTAACCCCATCAAACTATGTTATTTTTGGCATTTTTTGTAAAATTGAGTGAAGAAATAGAAACAAATGATCTGTTTGGTAGTGAGTGCCTAAAGATACAATTTAAAATTGACACACCACCGGATCTTCCCTTCAGTTAGGTGATTTTTTTTAAACACGTTATATGTATGGGTGTGGCTTTACAAAAAAATATATTATTCTGAAAATATCAGGTACAAAGACTCGAACAAAAATGAGGGGGGAAAAAAGCCAATGTCATAAGAATGCTCAAGACCACTGTCACAAACTGGGTAAAAGTAGGTAATAAGGAGAGAGTTTAAATATATTAAAATATAAAATGATGTAATAAACATAACCTAATCAAAACTTCATCAATAGGTTGTGTCAGGTGGAGTAGAAGAGAGACTGAGCAGTTCATCTGGGCCAGCTTTTATAGCCTGCAAGACACAGGTACCCTGCATTAGCTGATGGTTCTCCCATGGCAGCCAATCAACAGCAAGCCATGGCTTTCATCAGTGTGGGAGCGTCATAACAACCACTTTAAAAAAATTACAAGAAAGTCTGTCTCTTTGGAAGCAAAATATAATGAAATGAGGGTTACTGTTTAAGGTGTGGCTGAATTGAGATAGCAACGCTCATCACTGTCAGTAAAGGCTAAACGTGAACCACAAGAGAACCACATTGTAAGCAAATATTGCTATCTGAGTAGGTTAATGACAACACTGTCACTGTCCAGCAAAAACAATTGTTTTCAAAATTTGGGGATTTTAACATTTTAGATACATTCAAAAGATATAAAACGTGATGAATTTAAAATGCAAGCATAAATCCAGACTGTTGTACTTAGTTCATGAATAGTAGGTTTTTAAAAAAGATATACAGTTGTTACAAGACAGTAACAATGTGCTTTGTTTCATAATATGAACTCTTCTAAACAAAAGTATTTGAGGTGTAATGAAGATTACAGGCATGCAGATAAAACTAATGGAAAGAACAGAAAAGAGAGAAGATGATGTGAGAAATACTGTATTACAGAAAGGTGTGCATAGCAGACAAAGAGTAAGGTGTCACATTCACAAGGGATATGATTGTTGTAGGAAGCAGACAGACATGGCCAGACGTTACCCTGACGATGATCCTCTCAGACACATGAGCAGCCACAGTGTAGCTCTGATTGTGGGACTGTGCATGGAGCGCCACCACCAGCATGAAATACCTGGAAAGGCAGAATAATCCGAGGTAGATGTGACTACCCGAACTTGGTCTGTGAGCAAAGCGTGTGGTATTTTTACGTGCAGTGGCTTTTCACCTCTGATCAGGGTTTGGCTTGCCCTTCTTTCTCATGTTATTTGCTGTGGTCTCGCTAAAATGGAGCCGTCCCACTGTGACCTTAGTGACCTGATCTGAAGGCAAAGTGACACTGAAAGAGACAAAAATCAAGAGATTATTTAAAAATGAAAAAACAAAACCACTACAGCTATTTACTGTTTCTCAATTAAAAACCTCAAACTCACAGGACTGGCTTGAAAGGTCTCTTGCTGCGGTCGGACTGCGACTGCTCCACACTGATGGACTGATTCATGGCTTCCACCTGGCAGTGAAGGCAGAAATAACCCATGCAGTCAATATACTACAGAACTAATAAATACTATAGCCAGTCACAATACTGCTGCCTCGATGTTGCCTTCACCTTTACTCCATTAAGTTTGAGATAAAAACAATCAATGGGCTGCAGTCCTTCGCTTGTCTTGACATACTTGGGATCTCCAAGCATGCCGATGTATACCGTGACCTGAAAATGGTTCTTCTTCTGGCAAACAAAAGCATCATCAGCTAAGGAGAAGTTGAAGCCTTTGTCAGCGTCAACACGGTAGGTTGGCATCGGGCTAAAAGCAGGGAAAGAGAAAGCATCTTAACACTAGGAACACACAGGAAACTTCATAGTTTCCATATTTTTATCACTAAAGATAAAGACATGCACGTGGATTTATCTGTCCTTAACATTAATTTTAAATCAATTACACTGTAGCCTAATAAAATTGGTGTATGTATTTGAGATTCCTAAAAGATCTGAATAAAAAAAAGAACTTCATAATAAATGAAAAGACTCTTTCTTTGTCTTTCTTCTCTGTTTTAAGTAGGCATGGCGTTCTAAAAGTTGTGATGGTCAACCAGGTGGTTTTGATAACATATCTGAAAGGTCTAGTGAGTTCATTCTAACCCTCCTCCCTACCTATACTTCTTTTTATTTTGGCACTGTGAGTGCATAAGAAGGTGCACGCTAATTTTTTTTCCCTATACCCCCTCCTCACGTTGCCTTTCTAAGCCGAAACCCTGTGCTCGTCACTCCCCCGCACAGCTCACCACTGAGGAATTTAGAGGCCTTTTTTGCAACACTCCTATTCCTTTGGCACTCCCGCTATACACTTTGTTCACATTATCCATTTAACTAATTAAGACTCCTCTCATTTTTGAGCCTCTGTGGGGGTATTTCTGCTCTTTTCGTTCCAAATAAACATTACAACGTGTGCAAGTGAACTTCCACCCACAGCTCTTTGCAGTTGGCATCATATAGCAGCGTCCACTTGTTCTGCTGGTGAGGTTGCCACTTAATGCACTGATAATTTGGGTCCAGGTAGGCATTGTCTGCATCCTGCATTAAACCTGTGAAAAACAGTTTGAAATGTGGGCTATTAAAGGGTGACCAAGGAGTGTTAATAATGTTCATATCTGTTCTGTAAGCGTCTTTATCTGTGTTAGAGTTTAAGGGCAGTGGAGAGAAGGTGAAGTAGAGGAGGTGAGGAAGGGGGGAAAAGAAGATGCCTGCCTACCTGGTTCTTGTTTGATGATACCTGTGAGGATTTGGGAATTCAGGGTGCTGTTGGGAGAGTCAGAGTGCTTCCTCTTCTTCGCTTGATGAGCAGGAACGCTGCTGTGAGAGAAAGAAATTGTAGAGATTAACCATCATTCTCTCTGGGAAACGCAATCCCCCCCAACTCCTCAGCCCTGTGCATCGTCATGACTCACTCTTGACCCTGAGGGTGCTGAAGTAACTGATGAAGCATCTGCGTCTGCTGCATGTCTCCACTTCCGCTTGCAGACGGTCCAATGGCGTACTGGGATATCATGGGCTCAGGCTTCAGGTACATGTCCCGATGCATGCTGGGATAGTGCCCGTGTGGCGGGAGAGGTGGCGTTGGAGTCATGTGGCACATGTTCTCTGGAGTCATGGTCCTGATCATGTGAGGATCTAAAAAAAACCCATTGGGAAAGGAGAATTATGGTTACATTGTTCTACAAACTGTCGGCCCTTGTGGCTCCTTTTTCACACTCAGAATGTAAATTTCCTCCTACATATCAATCCTCCTGTTTTGCATTTCTTTCTGTAGTTTATTCTGCTGTCCTCCAACCTTGGCTAAAGGTCTTTTTCTATTGTTTCAAACTGAAGGGGTGCCCATCAGATAACACCATTCCACACCTTTTTACTAATACCAACACAGGTGTTTGAGCGGCATAGAAATGTGACTTTGGGCACGGCCGGTATTCAGCTTGTACGCTGAACTGAAAAGTGCACCTGAAATGAACGTGTTCAGAAAATGTAGAATATTAAAACATTAATAAATACCAGACACCAGCTTCCTTTAGTGTCTTGTTAGGTATCGAATTGTTTGCAAATGAACTCGAGTTTCTGCTTGTTCAAACACACCAAACTGATGACTAACAGATATTGACTCAGAGAAGTTTAACCTGTGTAAACCTTTCATATTTTCTCCCGCTTTCTTTGATTTAAAGCACCACTTCTTTTCCTTATTATTGGAGCTCGTTTGACTTTTCTCTTTTTAAGGAGAGAGAAAAAACACTTGTTACTCACCATTCACCTGTTGGGGAGAGTACGGTTCTGAGCTGGAGTCTGGGGGTGACTCAGGTAGTGTCCTAATAAACAAATATAAAAACAAATAAAGTAGTAGATGTTACCCTCACAAACTAACAATAGCAAGATTTTATAATCAGAGCTATATTTAAAATTCTACCGTGCTAGAAATTGTCCCCATGCATTCTTCTTGTTTTCCAACTGCCATTATATCTAAGGCAGAACCTGGGATCACTCTCATGTACAAGCCCTTTACACGAGATGTGTGTGTCTGAATTTTTTTTGCAGGACGTAATTTGACTCTCTTTCTCTCTGGCTGTTATCAGTCTCCCTCCCCCTCTTGAGCGTCTGAAGCTTTATTTGTTCAAATGACGCTTGATTAAGTATTGATTGCATAATGGAGCTGTAGGTTGTGAGGTGCCAAGAGCATCTAGGATCTGCACTCCTTTTCATCAACTCACGTTATGTTTTGTGTCCTCCCTGTACCTCTATCCATCTAACACCATGCTATTGTGCTCACCCTGGAGCGTAATGGCCCCTGTGCTCAGGTTTGACGTGAGCCTGCTGCTGTTGCTGGTGTTGCTGCTGCTGTTGCTGTGGCAGACAGGGGTAGCCGTGTCGGAGGCCCAGCGATGGACCTGGGGGGTATGCGTTCTGGCAGCTAGGGGGCCCAGGTGGAGGGGCTCCTTGGCGTAGTGGAATAGGGGGGCTCACACCACACACCAACCCTCCAGAGGAGGACACTCCTGCTTGGGGAGATGAATAATTTGGTCCTGGGGTGCTGTGGACCTCTGAGAAACAGCTGGGAGAAAAGAAGAAGAAAAAGGGATTAGCCTTATCAGGAAAAACAAATTCCTTTGTAACAACATGATCTGATGTGGTTGGCGAATCTTGTTTTGACGTTGCTGGGTTGGTTCAGAGTCCCTACTGACATGTCAGCACTATCGTCCTCCTTGCTGATGTACTCTTCCAGGATACTGGTGTCGATGTTGGCTGGTTCCAGAGAGCTGGTAATATCATGACCTGTGGTGAAGGCAGGGTTGGGAACATGGAGGGGAGATAGAGAGCATCTGGGGATTAGCAAAAGGAGTCTTTCAGCAACTTCACTCAGTGCTACGAGAGTTGCGGTTTCCACATAAGCCTGTGTTGTAACCATTCCCTATCTAAAAACATAACACAAAACGAACATTAAAACATATTATAAACTCAGTAGAGCATGTGATATCAACACATTCATGGATTAAAAGGTCGTTATGTTTTCTTGAACATATAATTGAAAATCGTGGAAAAAGAAGAGCTGTGATTGGCTTTTAAACAATTTAAACATCATCATTTCAGGAGTGAGCAACTAGGATCTGGTAGTTATCATTACATGCTTATGATTCAGTGCCACTAAGTGGTTATACATATAGACTGGAATGGTAAATGGATAGCATGTTTCTAATCTTACGCAAAGCAACTGGAATCACTTTACGTCACCGTTTCAACCTTGGACAAAATCCTCAGAATTTTTTTTTTCCTAAACAGGGAAAAATTCTAATTTTGCTTAAGCATATAAAATCAAAGGTTTATTTGTTTAAATAATTAATCTTTAATGCAAACTGAATGTGTACAAATCAAGTACATTTAATTTAACCAGACTGCATTAAAATTGAATGTTTAATATTGTACTTCTGTAATGAAATTACATGGAAAATTTACACGCAATCAAAATTTTGGGCATACACTTGTTTGAGTATGACTGCAGGATTTTATTGTCAGTATTTTTCTTCTTTGTTGAAATTTAAGTTCATCTTAAAGGTGAGTTAGAAACACATTTTCAATCATTTCCAAATCCTTATTCCTTATTCCAACCCTGCGGCATTTTTACCCTTTGAGAGGCAAAGCCTCACAAATCCCAAACACATGACCCCCCCTAATCTTTAAAATGCCAATATGTAGGACGAGCACATTCTTATGGATATATTTAGAAAAGAGTAAACCAGGTTATAAAAACTGGCATTTACTATGTCAAACAGAACATTCATCTCGAGTGTTACACGAAGGTGAGACTTTCGCTAAAGCTGTCACTAAAATTGTCCCAAACTGTGCTGGGCACAGTGTGGTTGGGAGGGGGGCTGGTATAGTGGGTGGTCAGTGAACCTCAGACTTTCTTTCTCTTGCTCATTCTCTCTCTTTCTTTCACCGCCCCCCCCCACACACACACACACACTCACACATACTCTTCCTCTGATAGATTAAGCAGCTACTCAGTTGGGAATGCAAGGAATTTTTGTGTTAACATTGGAAAATGTTTCTCACTTTCCTTTTAAAATAAAAACATCTACTAACTTCGTTCAGTTTACCTGAAACCAAACAGAAAGGTCGCTTTATAGTACTCGTGCCACAATTTCTCTGAACCCACTTTAAACATTTTGACTCATCACCACAGACAGTTTATTAGACAACATTGTATTTTGAATAAAAACCCCAAAGTGTACAGCAAAAAAAAAAGTTATAAGTCTTAATCATTAAGGCAACAGACTAAACCGCTGGTCTCAAGCTAATCAAATAAAATTCGACAGTTTGACATCATAAATCCTTATGGTGCACTATTTATGATGTAAACTGTCTTGTTTTCACTGGAAAGAAACAGATGGTGAATGTCTCCTAATACATGCCAGTGCAAAGGGAGAAAAGCAGGATGGTTCCCCTTAAATAAGATCCAGATGTGCACCCCACCCAAAGAGGCAGTAAATTTGAGCTGGCAGGACTGATAAGAAAAAATTGAGAGATAGAGGGAGAGGGGAGGGCAGATAGATGGAGGCTAAGGAGAAAGGGGGGAGAGGGGGGCAGGATGGGCAGAATGCAAGTTTAATGTCTAAGGGTTCTAGCTATAGCGGAAAAACAGAGAGGAAAACTGAAGGGAAAATATGAGACAGACCATCTTTCTGCCCAGTAGAAACCGATCCCTACCAAACAGAGATGCGACTTAAATGTATTTATTGAATTATGACTTTGTCTCTAACATAACATTTATGGACTTCAATTACTTAAATCTGCAGTTATTAGATTTCTTTTTCACTCAGCAGAGATGGAAATAGTTCAGGAATACAATAGTTGGATAATGTCAGCTTTTAGGGTGGCATAGCAAAAGCCCGTGGGCAATTTGAAAAATCACTGTGGCCGGTTAGATAATGTAGAGCTAATATTTGCTCTCTTTCTGTTTTGGTCTCTACCAACTCTTTAGTTCCTCCACTTTCACTGAAAGTCTTTGTGTTAAAAAACAGAACAAAAAACAGCTATCTGCTCCAGCTGACAACACCATAAGTGTTGCAGCAGTCCAGTTAACAGTAAAGCAGTGGAAGAACAGCTAAACAGTGAAATCTCACAGGGTTAAAGGGAGCTATATGTTTCAACCTTGTTTGTCCATATAAGCAGCGACTTTAGAAAATATTGGAAAATCACAGTTAGCTCCATTTATCACCGTGTTGAGAAGAAGGTAAGAGTAAAATCTTTGCAACATGCGATTCAAACCTGATACAACGACTGTGACTTAAATAAAGACTGGACACCCGATAGAGACACCAGTACAACAGCACAGGTCTAAATATTGGGGCTAAAGCAAGAGTAAAGTTCAGTTATCGTCAGACGAGGATGTCAGGAATTGGAATACACTTTCACTGTTGCAACTTTACCCCATCACTTTGTGTATTACTACTAATAAAAAATGCACCGATTATTAAATCACTTTCTCTTCAGTTGTTGTGATCTGGATGTATACATTTCCCTGTCCTCCATGTTTTTCGTTGTCCAGCTGTGCTCAGTGAGGAACAGTGAAGTGATTGTCAGTCCAACTTCGATACAGACTCGCCCTTTGAGAGATTAGGGGCTGAGAGGGATGTATGTGTGTGTGTGCCTGTGTGAGTACGCATACGCGTGCACATGTGAACACGCACTTGTTTTTATGCTCATGAGTGTGTGTGTTTTGCCACCATTTCAATGCCTTGCTTGTAAAGACAGAGGACTGAGTGTGGGAGAGCTTGTTAATCACAGTTTCACTCATAGCATTTGGTTAAACGCACAAATTAAATTTTTCTTTCCATTTTTTTTTTTTTTTTTTAAAATTATACCTCCCAAGCTGCATCGGCATCACTTCCCTGTGTAAAATAGGACAGTGGCCTTGGCTGAGGTTGTGCTAAGTCAAAGCATCATGAAGTTAGAATCCTGAGTCACATGACCTCTTCAGTTAAAGTGTCATGTTACTCAGGTGTTTTGTTTTTGGCACCACATCAAGGTTACTCATCATCCTCTTGGGTCACGGTCTTAACATCTTTCCAAACTATACATTTATCATCAACAGTGTGAATCGACTGGGCTGTTTTTCCATTACATGCAACATCTAGATCCTTGAACAGAGATTCCTCCTCAGTTTTTCCCTCCTTTTTCCCTAAACGGAGGGCTCAAGGGCACCACTTCCAATTGGAGGACACATATATAAACTATCATCAAGGTTAATGACAGTTAAGAAAAAAAGCAAACAAAAAAAAACAATTCTAATCTTCAACAAATTTTCTAAACGTTATTGATTTTCGCATCCAAATGAGATTTGCATGCGCTTGCATGAACATGTTAATAATTAAACACTTAGTGAGTATCTTAACTAAGAGTGAACAAAGTCCACCTGATTAGCAAACAGTTGGACTACAGTGAACTTGGCCGCACATACGCACACCAAGAACACAACGCACAATTAACCAACAATAATAATTACAGTAAAAAAAAACAAAAAACAACAACTTTTTTTTAACGAGCATTAAAGTTATATTTGTAGAAAGTATTGATTGCTAGAGTCTGGATTTGGGATTTCATTGATATATAAGCCTGCTTTTAACAAAAAGGTTCTCTATTTATCTGTTTTTCACCGTCCCATTTGAACTAGCCCCCTCCCCGTAAAAATCTATAAAAAAAACCTGATGCATTCAGATAATGTCAATTTCATCCACGCGCACAGCCTAACAATAACTCAGCTGCTCTCAAAAATGCAGCTCAAACTAGAGACATGGGGATAGCACCTACAGATTACAGTTAATGTGTGAAATCATCAGTAGAAGGCGTTAGACTAGCTGGACATAACTCTAAGGTTACTGGTCTTCTCTATTTGTTTATATGACAGAGTTACCATTAAAAGAGTGCAGAGCATCCCTTGGACACAGATATTATTGAGTGAGATGAACAGAAAGCCCCCTCGTTGGGTGCAGACTAACAAGTTGAATCTAGACAGAAACAGAGCGGACAGAGCGGCTCAGAGTACCTGCACGTAGCCAAAGCATGTTGAAGTCCTTGAGTTGAAAACACCTGAAACAGAAGATGAGAAGAACAATTCCTGTCTATTTTTCACATGTTTCCCTACTCGGGCTAAAAAACCTTTCTCCTGCAGACCTGAAAGCCGTAGATTAGAGTACCTAAATGTGTGTGTGTGTGTGTCATACTGTGTATATGTTCACGTGTGTGTGTGAGAAAGGCTGTTATAATGAGGATTATTTCCCAGTCATGAGAAAGGGCTGTACCAGGCTACCACACACAGCCCTTGTCGCATACAAGCACTGGTCGCACCGGTGGACCTGGCTCAGGAGATTATAGGAGTAACACGGCTGGGACCGGGACACAGAGAGAGAGGCTGGAAAGCAGCGAAACACTGCAACTGTGAGGTCGAGGGTCAGCGCAAGACAGAGCTACAGAGCATGGCGAAACAAAGAGGGAGAAGACACTGAAAAGGGGAAAAAATAGAGGAATAAAGATAAGATGCGGCGCAACGTGTAGCAGATGATGAAAAAAAAAAGGTTTTCTTATGATAACGCGTTTAGACACAGAGAAGTAAAGAAGACCTCAGTTATTGCTTACTAATCAAATATGGAAGATGCAGTCTAAACATCCAATAAGAAGCAGAGTCTTCACAGCAAATTTGTTCTGTTAGCACTATCTGTTACCTGCCTGCAAATGATTGCACACAAACATGAACTTAATCTCCTGATGTCGAGTGGAGCCGTAAACAACATTCGCTACCTGAGGATTAGTGGGATGGCAGTTTGAAGTGAAGGGAGTGGGGCGGGACAATGAAAAATAGAACCCACTTGTAAGCGCAGTAAGCCTGGCTGCTCAAAAACAATAAACTCCTCAACCAGCATTTCATTGCTAAATCCATGAATCAGAGGAACCATCTAAGTGACAGCCTTCTTATCCATTATTCACCGTGACTGTGGGAGTACTGCGGGACTTAGTAACCCAGGTCATGGATTGCTCTTGAACCAAGAAAATTATTAATCCACCTTTAGACTTGTTAAGTGGTTATAGGCTCAAAGATTGGGTTTTTTTCATTATTTATTTCTGGCAGGTACAGAAATAACAGCATCCTCCATCTGCATGGGTACGTTTGAAAGTGATGAAACTGATTTGTAACCAAGTGCCTGGAAAGCCAGCAGCATTCATTAGCAATATTTTTATATCACTTCATCATTTGTGCCCTTTTGTTCCAAGGTTCCAGCTTGTTAACTGTGTGAATTTGCTGGGTTTCTTTATTTTTTGTGACTGTAGACTGGATATCTTCGTGTGATTGTGCTGGCTCTTTGTGTCATTTTGAAAAGAAAGTAATGAATCTTTTAATTGGGAAAATATTTTACAAAAAATGATTTGATGAGTAAGGTAGGCGTCACTGATTCCTCTGTGTAGGTGCAGCTACACAGGCCCGCTAACACGCCTTGTAACGTCAACTGGATCCACACTTTTTTTCCTCCCCACCATATTTCGAACTCATTTTGAGGCTGGAAAATCTCACACAGATGATTCAACCAATCGTTTGTTTACCTGATGGAGAAACCCAAGACAACAGCAACAAATGTTACTGTTAAACGTTGCGCTCACACACGGCTCGACTTTGAGTCACTATAGTGAGTCAGAGAGGAGAAGGTCAAGTTTTGAGGGGGTTGGTGCTTTCGTTGGGTTTTCCCTCAACCCAGCCAGTCTCTCTCCACCCTGAGCCTGCACTATCTCACCTCCTCGCCCTGTCTGCTAACTGTCACTCTAATGGAGTCAGAGAGAAAGAGAGCGAGAGGCCAAATACCCGAGGAGAAACACCAGTCTCACCTCATTGCGTTTAACAGCTACCAGGGCTATGTCAGGAATGTACATTAAAGTGAATGCATACATATTTCACCATTACAACAGTTTACCTGGTGCTGAAATCCATTATAGAGCTGTGTGTGTGCGTGCACGTCTGTTTGTGTGTCAGGCATGACTGAAAGACTCCAGCTTAATTATCTCATGTATTCAGATTTGCAGATTTTCGACTTTCACTCCACTTTAAAGTCAAATCTTCAATTCAATATCAGACGAACACTTGTGGCATCAAAATCATAAGGGGTAGTTAGGAGAAAGAGGACAATAAGCACGTACTTTATACTTCTCATGGACAAGTTGACATTTTAGCCCAAGCGAGAGCGGCTGAAATAAAGCCAAAGTAAGAACATCTCTCTTACTCCCAAAGCAAGAATGTAAACACACTAAATTCCTCTCAGAATGGCGAGAAACCTCTGACAGTCATGGATGGCTGTGTATATTTAAGTCAGCACTAAGTGTGTACTATAATAAAGTGCTAAGCCTCTTCACAGATAACTTGTCATGTAGAGTGTTTTTGTATATGTGCACCTGACGCTGCCTGGAAAAGTTATTTATTCAATTAAAAAACAAACAAACAAATTGGTAAAGTGTGAATTTGTTATGTTGACTTATTTTTTTTCCTTCTGTTGTGTTTCTTTTTTTTGGTCTTGGTTGTTCTTTTATTATTTACACAAATTACACAGTCACACAGGGAAACTCTTGTAATTTGAATAATGGGGTTTTCTTGTGCCACATGTGATGAGAAATTTCAGAGAAGAAAAAAGGCTCATGAAGTCAGGCAATTACTCAAATTGCGACTGAATAATAGAACTCAAGACAGGCAGCTCAACTGAGGACGTCAACGTCACAGCAGAAACCAAACAAAGACAAACATCAGTTTAGAAAAATAAAGTCTACCTGCTGAAATTACACGAAATACAAGTCTGAAGACTGATTTTGTCCAAAGCCTTGCAGCATAACTGCTGGCTAACGTGACACATTTGTTTGCAACATGATGATCGCGTCTCTAACACCAACAACACACACACCGTGCCTGCAGCACATTTACAAAACACAACATTTATCTTCACTTGAATTCCTACCCTTTCAACCCTCAACCTCACCCTCCTCCAACTCATTTTTTGCTCTTAGGATTCCCAGTTTTACTTGATCTGTTCCCCATCACCAGCACTTTTGCCCCCACCTCCTCACCCACCGACCCACTCTCCCCGAACCCGTTAACCCTCCTGAATTTTAACAATATAAGTATTATTTTTTAGGAGGGCAGCAAATAGGAAACATTTACTGTGAAAGAGAAACTTTCTCATATGACCACCCAGTCTATCATCTCATGTTAACCACCTGCCGTATCCGGTAAATTAAAACAGCGGAGGCGTTTGCTGTGCGTAAAAGTGGAACTAACAAAAAGAAATATTCAAAAACAGTTCGGCGCTTATTTTCTTCACGAAATCCAGTTTTCTAGAAGTAAGGGGTTATATAAATTTAAAAAGACCACTTTTCTCTGAAGTTTTAAAAAGAAACTTTATAATAATCAGAAAGTCTTACCTTCAAAAAATCTCTGTAACGCTTCTGTTTCATCTACCACGTCCTGGTCCATCCTAGCGGGTCCCACATAAAAAATCCATGAAAGTCTCCCCTTTTCCGAACGAAATCAATTCGGATCGGGGAAACATTCACACGAACATCCCGGACTCTAATTTACAATTATCGCGACTTTTTTTTCTACTTGCGCTTTAATCCACCGTTTGCGAAGAACTTCTTTCCTCCTGTTCAGATAATCAAACCTTGGCACTGGATTAATATTCTGTATGTTCTTCGCCGTTTCAGCTGAATATAACTTTAAAGCTTTAGTCTCGGTCGATTTGTTTTTTTCAATTAAATTGTCACTAAAAGTCTCTGTAAGAAAATCATTAGAAACGTCCCTTTAGTCGCGCCTTCCCTTCAGCTCCCACACGCTTCATAGTAATGTTTGGTTTGCGTTCTTAAAAGCGATCTGCAGCCTCCTGGGGGACACTGGGAGAAAAAGTCGACGGTTAAATGAAAAGTTAGAAAAGAATTAAAAAGGGTTAAAGTTGACTCCCTCAGGTTGAGTCTCTTCCTCCTTTGCCTCTCCCTCTCAGACAGGATGTGAGCAGCAGAGTCGGAGGAGAGGAGCTGAGGCAGGTGAGGGATGTGCTGCATGCGAACATCCCAGGGGAAAAAAAGGAAAAAACTTTAAAGTTTCTGTGAGGACCCAGAGACTCTGTGGTCTGTCTTTACAGATAGTTTCAATATGAATTTGGCATTGCTTCACTCTTATTATCATTATTTTGTTTTAACTTGGAGTTTTCTTTTAGTTTCACTATCCCTTTACAAAACAACTGATTATTTCCTTTAACTAGATCTTATTTTTATTTATTTAGTTTCTGTGTTATAATGCTCTTAAACAAGTTATGGGCAATAACTTTAAACAAATCTGTTGTCATTTTATTTTTGCCACTTTATTTTTCTGTGTGTAAAACCTTTTACAGAATCATAATGATTTACTCTTTCTAATAGTGGGCTGGCAGGTACTGTTAATCATATTATAATCTCTAAATTAAATCTATAATTTGTTATTTTGGGGAAAAAAATAAACAGAACTGACTAGACTGAGAAAACATATTTTTTTCCATGATCACAAACAGCACGCAGCTCAGAGAGGGCCAGTCCGGAACTTGATCAGCACAGTTTAAAGTTCGCTTTCAGCAGGAGATGATTTATGATCCCCAAAATAAACATTTTCTCACTCATTTCATGTAATAAAAACATTTGTGAAACTTTGACCTGGAGTCAGTTTCGTGGTTTAAACGACTTCTTTTTGAATTCCTGAGCTTAAACGAGCAGCAACAGGAGTGTTTTGTGTCAAAGCTTCCCAAGGGGAGGATTTGAAGGAATGATCCATTTCTCTCAACCTTATCAGCTGCATCCCACCCCCCCTCCCCCTTATAACAATGCCACTGTGTGCAGCCCCCGCTGCCTTGACGCCCACCCCGCCCCCCGTTCCCCCACATGTGAGATGCCGTTGTGTTGTCTTGTTCCCCCACAGCTGGACCATCTCCCTCTCCACCCCTTCACCCCTCTGCTTTTCCTCCATTCAACCACAACAACGCCTCCGTTCTTCCAGCCACACTATGCAGATTGTTTCAGAGGACAAGCAAGAAAGAGAAACAGATAGAGGCTGCAGAGGACAATGAAACAGCTGGCTATGTTAAAGCAGTTCATTTTGGTATTCTGTATGTCTTATCTCATATAGCTCGCGAACTGTATGTGTGTGTGTGAATGAGTGTGCCGCACACATGCACAAATCTTACATGTTGTGGCGAAATAAACCCTGCGAACAAAGACATATGGAGACTTTGGAGTGTGGTTAAGTGTGGGGTGAGGTTTTGATCATGACTGTCTTCCTTAGCAACAAAAATAATAAATACTGAAGTTATCAGTTAAAAACAAATGACAAATTATATCCTGATACTCCAAATTTAAAAACTTTGTTGGCAGACTGTTCTGTGACCTGCGTTCCAACTCTCACCCGGTTTACTGATGGACTGTTTAGCCACTTGGAACAAATGAACAAAACAGAATCAATTTGTACTTTTTATAGCCTAATAATCAAGTGAGCAATCAGTGACCTAATTAAAATCCAGCATCTATGGACTCCATTTAGCTCTGCTTTTGCTCCTGTAGGAAATATCTGGCTTTTCAGTGTGGTCAGTGTGGCAAGGCTTCAGTTGAATGAGCCTTGGATTGGGATCTGGAGTGTTTGGAGGCCAAGTCAAATCCACACATTCATTAAACACGTATGTGTTTTATTTAAGGTATAGATGAATGTATGGTTCTGTTGTTTTTCCTTACAAAATGTGTAGGTGTTAGTCGCCATAGGGAAATTACTCCTCTGCATTTAACCCATTCACCCAGTGAAGCAGTGGGTGAACAGTACCTTGCTCAGGGGTACCTCAAGTTAGCCGTTTAGTGAAGTTGAACCCCCGACCTTCCGATCATGGGGCAACAACTCTACCTACTCTGCTATCTCTGCTATCCCTTTCAGCATGTCTTTTTGATGAGTAGTTTATTATATCTAAACCATACGAAAACATGTTTTTCTATCTAAGATCGCTAAATCTATCGTTAAATGCAGTAGATGTTAGGGTTTCAGCATTTAATCAGTAAAAAAAGCGAAATTACCAGGGCCAATAAAACAAAAAGCAATACAGTTTATACCAGTGGTATCAAACATAGGCTTTAATCTGAAAGCCAACACCTGTGATCTAAAAGGGTCCAGTCCAGCCATAAAGATGACTTTACTTTACTTACTTTATTTATTTTCCATTTTATATGTTAGCTATAAAGGGGTTTTTTTCTGGCCAGGCCCAAAGTGTAGTTTTATCTTCCCACCAGCAGGCGGCGACGTTAACGTTTTGTAGTTTAAAGAGAGTAAAAAAATCAAAATGGCGCTGCCCAGACCAGGTAGGTGGACGCGTTGCTATGGTTGCTAAACACAAACCTTAGCAGTAAACGTATCACAACGTTTAAATTGTATTAATTTAACGCACAAAAACTTCACAGCGGTGTTGTTCCTGTTTTGGTTCACTGTGCCGAGTCTAATTCGGTGTGTCTGTGTCTGCAGGGAGGCCGGCGGGTGTCGTATCCTTCTCTTTTTATTATTAAAATGTGCACGCCACAGTCAGAAAAGTATCTGATAATCAGTGATGCTTAACTTTGCACCCAGCTGTCGTCTGTGACTCTGCAGCTGCTGCTCCATGTGACAGCCGCCTATTTTGTCTTCTACTTCCTCTTCACTCTCGGGTTAATCATCAAAAAGAGTGAGTGATGTCTCTCACGCGACTTTTCCAAAGACTCTGATGTACCTGCACTCGGTAACCGTGTCTGCTGCTCTCAGGCTTGGTGCTGTCTTATCCTTCCGATGCTCTGGTGTGTGACATCTTTCTGCTCTTCCTGCTGGCTGCTCTGGAGTTTCTCCATTTCTACAGTGGTGAGAAAACGATCAAAAAGCCGGTTGCACCATTTCAAGCATGCTGTTATCATGCCCTACTTGTTATACGTTTAATACAGCTTCTTGAAGCTGGCAAGGTTGATAGAAAACATGCTGGACCCTGCACAAATTCACATTTACTTTGTTACTCCTTACCCGTAACTATCCTACCCATTCAATTTGTAGGTCTAAACTGTGAAGTGTGATACATATACTTAATACACGTAAATATTTGTGTTCCAAGTTTCTATTTACATTTTAGCACAACATGTAAACGAGAAAAGAAGGGAAAAAAACATGTGCGACCGCTTACACGCATTCATGATAAACCAGATTAACCAGATTTGGTTTATTATCACAAGATCCTGGATTCAAAGAATTTCAAATCTGATTTTATAAAAGGCTAAATAAGGTAACTTTGTATTACAAAGGTCTTAGTTAACAGGAAATTGCAAAAAAATCCGTTTAAAATTATATCAGAATTTTATTTATGGCTTATTAATTAGGTCTTTGCAACATCTCTTCACTGCAAAGATTGTTTATTGGCTGCTGGTGTGCTGTAGGTCAGGAGGTAAAGGTACATATATGTCATTAGATAGAAAGCGCTTCAGCATATGAATGGGTAAATAAAGTGCTTTGAGGGTTCTTTGAGAGTAGAAAGGCACTATTTATAAACCAGTCCATTTACCATATGCAGCAATAGCACCAGTTGTACCTTACAGAGAGTGGTCCAAAAAAGAGAAAGTATTGAGTGAGCAGCAGTTCTCTGGGAGAAAATGTCTTGTTGATCCCAGAGGTCAGAGGACTGCTTGGATTTCACCACTCGTTACAGCCAAGGCATGCAGAAGAGCATCTCACAACACATTGAACCTAAAAACAGAGGGGCTACAGCAGCAGAGGACAGCATCAGGTGCCGCTCCTGTCAAGTGAGAACAGGAAACTGAGGCTACAACACTGGCTCACTGAAACTGGACAACAGAAAATTGAAAAAATGTTGCCAGGTGTGGTTCTTGAATTCAGCTGCAACATTCAGATAGTATGATCAGAATTTGGTGTAAACAACATGAAAACATGCATCCATGCATCCATCCTTGTATCAGTGGGGTTCAGGCTGCTGGTTGTTGTATATACAGAATGTCCTCTGGGCTCCACTTCAAGGTCTTTAGTATCAACTGAATATCATTTAAACACCGCACCTGATCCTTTATGACTACACTGTGCCCATCTTCTAATGGCTGCTTCCAGCAATGACAACAAACAATGCCACAAATG
Organism: Haplochromis burtoni; assembly: GCF_018398535.1. Taxonomy (NCBI): domain Eukaryota; kingdom Metazoa; phylum Chordata; class Actinopteri; order Cichliformes; family Cichlidae; genus Haplochromis; species Haplochromis burtoni. The sequence goes on along the minus strand of NW_024582685.1, from coordinate 339,543 downwards.
TCAAGTTGGGATATTTGGTGTACCTAATAACGTGACCACCACATGCAGTGCTTTTGACTCTCCAGTAGTCCCCTTACACTCAGTTTGTTTCCTTCATAATCCTCTTATCATCGCTTGGATTTTTTATCTTAAGCTGAAAAGTGCTGACATCAGCCGATGTGATGCAGTTTAAACATTAACAATTACAAATATCTGCCTGGTAACAGATCCTGAATCATTTAAGTGAGTAAAGAGGAGAGGATATATCATTTTATTAGATTTTTAACCAGGTAATAAAAGTAAAACAAAAAAAGTAATAATCATTAATTTGTTGTTTTATGGTTGCTTATCCAGCTAAGGTTAGAGGAGAGTCCTTCATATTATTAATCCTCACTTACTAGTTAGCAAGGAGGACACAAATTGTACCTTAAGAGGGTTTTGAAAGTTTTTGCAAACACTGAAATATGTGAAAAATGAGGGCTTGGGTTGTGAAAATACATATTGACAGAATGACTATTGATATGCTTTGAGAAATGTTAGTAAATTGAATGTGATGATATTGATATCTAAAAACAAAATAATAGCGTTTTCATATCATATGTTTACATGTGATAATATTGTAAGCATTTTCTCACTATATACATGCACTTATAATTCAAACATACTCAATCCATGAAGCCATTTTCTTAACCAGTTATGCAAAGAGGAAGAGGCTAGCACAGAGAGCTGGCTGGTGTTTTTGAACCCATAACCTTTTTTCTGTGAAGCAACAGTGCTAACCACTGTGGCACTGTGCGGTCTCAGCGTAGTCAAGGACGAATGTGACTGCTTCAAATGGACACATTCATCAGTAAACTCAAAGACAGTCTGTACACATTGCTTTTCTCTGAGTCTACAGGTGTGAAGGGCAACCTGACAGAGAGCGAGACCTATGTTTTTGGCAACCTGCTTTTGACGGGGGCAACCATCCTGCTGACGGTCTACTTCCTTGTGTGGCAGAGCTACGTGATGAGGGCGGATGTAATCATCAGCAGCGTCTCACTCGGTCTCTATGGTTTAGACGGAGTCCTGGCTTTCAGCACTTTAACCAGATTTGCCAGGTTTGTTTCACTTTCATGATTTCACTTCTCAAAACTAAACAAAAGCTTTTATATTCAAGCTCAACGGCTTCATTCATGACAGGCAAAGAGGCTTTTATTGTATTACCCCTACTATGCCTCCCCCTTTTTTTATTTTGACAAGTCAGCATAATTGACAGATAGGTTGGTAAATTACAATATCTGGTGTCAAGCACAGATGAAACACTTCATTATTCCCACAGGAGGCTGGCCTACATTTTAGGCTCCATTTATTTTGATTGAGTTGATTTGTCGACATCATTAGCATCTCATACGTATGTTTTGAAAGCCCCCACATTGCCGCGCTTTCTTTGTGTTCATGCTATTGTTTATGAAACAAATAAGCCCCGGTTCCCTTTAGGACATGTCTGAATTATTGATAATGGCAGCATTCTTTCAAGTGATACTGTATACCTTGTGCAATGTCATCACATCCTCAAATTTTCCTCCCAGGACAGATGCAACGACGATAATTCCCTCTCTTATTCTGATCGGAATCTCTATTGTGTACATGAGGAGCAGATCAGTGAATAAATCTGTATGAGAGGGGTTTAGTTTGTGTGAAAAACCATGTAAACTAACAATCCTCCTGTTGGGCAGCTCGTTTCATGAGTGAGTTGTGCGTATAATGAATGTGCAATGATACAGCTTATTTTTATATGGTTTTTTTTCTTTTTTCAGGGTCCACTCATGAAGAAGCCCATGAAGAAGTCCTGTTGTTGTTGTTGTTTTTTACATCGTATCTCACAGTGTGTCTACTGTGATTTCTTTTTGCAAGAAGAAAACCACAAATTAACAGCATCACTTGGATTGTGTTGTAAATACTTATTTGGACTGTTGTGCCTATTATAAAAGTAATATAAGTTAAAATGCAGGGATAGAAAAATATGAGTTAATCTGTGCTGAGAGGTTCTCAGGGATTTTTTTTCATATTAAATGTTTTTTTTTATGTGTGTTCCTGTTTTGTACAGTAGAGGGCAGAGTTGCGTTGATAAAGGTTTGAGTCTTCCCAGATGATTTTCCTTGGAAAATATTTTTGAAATAAATAATATAGGGGTTTTTTGTGGGATGTTTTAATAAGTCAACTGGAGCGTGGTCACACATATGTACAAATCACATTTCTAAGTGCCAACAGAGCCTGAAGTGACCTGAAAACATCACATATCAAATATGAATTCTGCATGCCAGCTTCTTAGACTTCAGCTGAGCATATCAGATGTCAGATCAGGCACTCAGAGCAGTTTGTCAGTGTTGTTCTTTGAGGCATTTCCGACTCTCCTTTCTTCAAACAGATGAAGTTAATGATCAAACACAGGGACAATGTTTCCAGAGTAACCACTTTCAAAACAATCCACATTTCAGAGTGCCCGTCCTTGAGCAACAAGCACGCACAAACACTGGCTGGATGTCAGCAGCAACGTTTATACAAAGACTTTTGTGCTGTGAATTCTAAGGTGATTCAGGGGGGTCAACAAAAAATAAGGCCTCTCTGAGAACTGAATTATCTTAGTGGTTTTCTTTGCAAGGACAGGACAATATACAAAGAGTGGTTATTCTTACCAGCTGGTGACACTGAAACCTGGGCAGTGTTCCACGCTGTTGCTCCTCTTTCAGTCCCCCCACCGAATTCGACTAGTTTACACCAGTCACTGTGCTGCTGCACAACGACAAACCTGCAGAATTTAAAAGCTTCCACCTGAGAAGAGCTTTATTGGAAAATGCGTTTCAATCAATTCATGTAAAGTTGACGGTTTATTTTGCCCTGTCATTGGTAGAATGTCACCCACGACATCTCATGTGAGATCCCACGTGTCGTTTATATTTTGAAACAATGCTTCCAGCCGTTGCGCAAGGTTCCCCCACGGTAAACCGGAATAAGTAAAATTTTTTAAAGAACTGTTTGCACAATTACTCCTTTAACCACTTAAATTCCTTAAAATCAAACTGCGGGAGAATAAGGAAGGACTACCCCCCTCCTCCCGTTTGGCGCCGAAAGATTACATGATTTGCATTAATTTATATTGTAAAGAATAGTGACTGGCGACATTTTTTTTTTTTGCGAATGACTGGAGTTACACCACCAGCATATTTCAAAACTGTCACCATCCTGACAGATTCTGAGAAAAACACAAGGACCGACCCACCTTCCAAACAAGGTGTCCAAGGAGCTCCGCCCCTCTAAAGTTACCTGCAGAGTCACCTTCTCAACGGCGCAGTTTCTGAGAACCGACTGGAAGCTTCTTGTGCTACATTTGTGTAGTTTTGGAGTCCAGCGGGTTTACTGAGATTAGAGATAGTGCGAGATTTGCAGCGGAGGGTTTTCTTTTAGTCTTCTAGCTGCAGGTTGGGATGGCTGGCTGATGTTTAAGGCGCTGTTTCATCCACGTTTGTCACCTTTCGCATCCAATCCGGAAATTTTCACAGTAAGTTTCAATGATGGGTAACAGATATGCTAGTCAACTGTTTGTGTCTAAAGCCATTACATTAAATTTACATTAAAACGAATAAATAAATAAGTATTTGCTTCATAAATCGCAAATTGACTACACTGGAGCTTTTCAGTCGTGTCATACGATCTTGTGCGCCAGTAAAAGTTTAACTTTGCCCTTTAAGTTTGTCTTGTCTAAGTTTATATAATAACGCTGCGTGATTAGTAAAACGTATAAACTCCGTGTAACCTTGAGTACACCGATGTGAACCGAATGGATGGGAACCACCAGTCTTCGTGGAAGCAGTCAGTTACTGGCATGGAAGAAAGCAGATGGCAGTATAATAAACAAGTAATTGGTTCCTGTGTGGTCAAAAGTCATGTTTGCTGTTGTTTTAGACGTGGTGTGTTGAGGTTTTAAAAAAATATATATAATAAAAAATTTCAATTTTTTTGCAGAGAAAACAAATGGTGGTGGTCTGTTAGCATAGACTACATGTTAATGAATGAGCTTATAATATACACGATTTATTTTTTAATATTATATAGTGTAGTCTATAATCTCACATAAAGCCACTGTATCCAGCTGAGATCTATATCACCTGACTAATACAGAACATTCATTATTTAGATATAAAAACTAGATATTAACCTGCAAGTGTGCAAATACTTTATAAGTTAAAAAACATTAAAATTCATGAATAAGCTTCAGATAGTAGTAGTCAATGTTTGTTTTGTTTTTTGAAACACACACACACACACACACACACACACACACACTACCTCTAAGCATTTTTAATTAAAATGTGTTATTAGACAAAGACTCGTAGCTAATTTGTTATCACATTTTGTTAAGTTTGTTACTGATGAAGTATAACTGACACTCTTGCAGTGCATCAGGTACTGCATGTGCATTATCAAAAGTAATTTGATTACATGTAGATTTTCCTATGTAATTTCACACAGTACATTGTAAAGTGTTACATTTAATGGAGTCTGGTCAAATGAAATTTGCTCAATTAGCACACATCCAGTTTATACCAAGCACATATTCCTCAATGAAGAATTATTTGAATTAACAACACTTTGATTTGATATATTTTAGATGCATTTTGCACAAAGCTATCACTTCATGTTTTTGAGCGTGCATGTATTTGCTTTGCTTGCAGCAGAGCAGAAAAGTACACGTTGCTGCCCTAGTTTACATCTGATTTCACCAACCGTTTTAATTGCAGCATTTAACTCGATTGTCAAAGGATCATGGTTTAATTCCAGATTAATGGGTGTAGGAGTAACCTCCTAATATGCTGCACATTAATCACCAAAAGAGAAGTAATAGCTACTAATATGAGAGTCACAGTCTTTATAAAAGTTACTTCCAGCTATCATAACAGTGTGAGCGAGTTACAAAAAAGCAAGGAACTGTTATCACTAATGAGATTGTTTTTCAAGACCATGGGTCAGTGGTAATGGCACTTATAAGAGATCATTGATGCAGCACTTACTATATAAGCTGTTGGTTTTCTAACTTTGCAGCGTTGATGTTTTTAAAATAAGCGCATCTGTTGTAGTCGGACTCATTTGACATCAGTCTTCAAAAGAAGTGTTCCTTATACAAGAGTCAGCTAATGAGCATGTGCTGATTATGTCACAGTAATGAGGCTGTGACTCATTCGTGCAGCTTCAGGTGTGTTGTGGGGCGTTTGCAGTGTTGCTTGGAGCTGGAATGCTTTTTATATGTTGTTTGTTTTAGAGCTGTCGTTGAACGTAACTTAAGGAGCTGCAGTCTCCTGGGGTGTGAGAACCCCGAGAGATTTCATGCGTGTGGATATGCCAGGCTTAGAGCAGAGAGTGAAGGCCAGCAGACCTTTACTTTGTCTTTTTAAATTTCTGCCTACTGCAACTGAAATAGCCTCTTGTAGAACGTTTCTGTATTTTATTGTAGCTATTGCCTTTTCTGCAAATCCTGCACTAAAGAAACCTTTGTTTATTTAGTCCAAACCGTATGTGGCGTACTATGAGCAAAGAAATATTGAGGTTTTCATAATTATGCACGTTCCTGGAGAAAATCCACTTTGAAATATGCACGCACATAGATTTGAATTAACCTTCAGTGTTAAACCTTTATGTGAGTTTGTGGGTTTGTATTTGTTAGCATGCTGACAGACAGTTTTCAATCCAAAAACAATTATACCACAAATCTAAAATATGAGACTGTACTATAAGGCAGAGCTTTGCTGAGTCGGGACTCACACTCAGATAACTTTTTGTCAAAGAAAGCAATTCGATATCGGACCTAATTCTCTCAAATATGAAATTTAACCAGCCTGATATTGTTGTTCTTTTTTTCTTCTTAAATTAGTAGATTTAAAAGAAAGAACACGAGCATCCTCTGCTTCTTATTAACCCGGCCAAGGGGGTTATGTTTGTGGTTGTATTTGCATGCGTGCGTGCCATTTTGTCTGTAAACATAATAGCCTGAAATGTTTTGAATTAATTTTAATAAAACTTTGTAGAGGTGTAGAGTGGGCTCATGTTAGCAATCCATTATGTTTTGGCTTAGATCCACCAAGGTCTTTGAGGTCAACATAATGATTTGTTGGTTGAAAATTGGCAAAAAGCCTTAGAAACATTTATTCTTATTGTGTTGTCAAAGTAGGGGATGAAGATTTAAAATATAACTTCACATTTAACCTCTGACCTCTGAAGGTCAACAATGATATAAGGAGCTTCTAAGTATCACCTTACACGTCATGTAAAACTACTTGAAATTCTACTGCTTTTGTTTGTATTGTCAACATTTGTTTTATTTTGGCTTTGTTATGTACATTACAGTAACAGGTTATGACTGATTCAATACATAGCAGCTTGAATACATGTACAATGTTCCTGAATTATTAGATTTTTTTTTTTATTCAATTTTCTTAACTTGCTATTTATTACTAAATTGACTAAAAAATGTACTTAGCCGCAAAAATAATAAGCGTGTTAAAATAAGTTCCAGTGAGGCAAAAAACAAAATTCTGCACTTGGCACTTGTTTTTATTGATGTATATAGAAATGTATGTTTAAAAGAACCAAATTAATAATCAAATGTAAAATGCATTACTATTTCCTTAAAGTTAAATACTGCTCAGTGAGTGATCTGCCTGGGTGGAGGTTTTTGCTCTCAGAGGGCTCCTTGTTTAGTACGTAATTGTTGCTGTCATTCAGTGTAATTTCCTCTGAGTAAAGGGTTGTCATTATTCAGCAATACACACAATAAATGTCAGTAAGCGGAGGTGAGCAGGTGGCCTCTTGCCATCAAGTTCACAGCACTTGACACCCTACCTGTACTGCTTTGGCTTCACCTCCATCCTGAAACCTGGCAACAGGCCAGAACCGTGAACAATAGCACTGACGGAGGATGGCCAGAGTGATAAGGGCGGAAAGAGGAAGTCTATCTTTTGGGCAGGCTTACTAAAGTAAATATAGCCTTTTCTTTTCTTTTTTTCCCTTTGCTCATGTGACTCTTTGTTGTGGTAATCTTCAGCGAGGAGGTGGCCCCATCGTGGACATAACCATATTTTAACTTATAATAAGTATGATTGTGGTTGGCTAAACTGCTTTTATGAATTGCCCCCTCTTTGTTTCAAAAGATCTGAAGAGATTATCCGTAAATGAGATTAAGTTTATGATCGGCCAACGAGATAAGCTTTTCAGACCGCACCCGTACACATGTAACTGCTATAGGTTGTAGATAAGTAGCGTAGAGTAGTGCTTGTTAGGACGACATAACAGTTTTGACTTCAGGAAGGAGGTAAGGCATGACACGAGGAAATGTCAGAACAGTTTGTTTAAAAAAGAAAGATACTGGAATGTTTATACCTGTTGTGGGAAGCACGCCCAATGCCTCCGAGTATCTCAGTGTCAGTTTCCCACAGTTTGTGTCGTTGTAGAAACGTTGAAATTCCTTCTAAACGCTCATCCTTGTTTGAGGATACAAACTGAACTGGCTGCTTAAAGTGATATTTGGAGTCTAAAAGTCACTCCAGCTGTGAATTCAGTGTTGCGTTCAACTCACGGTGATTAGTGGTTCATGCATTGATAAAAAAAATTACTGTAATGGCATTTAGGTTTAATCTATTTATGGTCTGCAATGTAGCTGAAATCCTTATAAGTCCTTGCAAAATCTCTAGTGTGATAACGTGTTCATGCCAGTGACTATAAAAAAAGTCACCTGTACAGTCACTGGTTCAATCACAGTGTTTGTTGTGGCTCACATTATATAACCTTGTTGTGAATGGCTTGATAGACAGGTTAAAGTCTCCAGGCTGAAAGGTGTGTGACAGTTGTTTTCGCTCGTTTTCTGCTCCCACTGATCTCTCAGATTTAGATGCAGTGCTCTGTTACACGCTGCGTCCTTCGGGACTCTGACAATTATCAATGTGGATGTAAAAACCAACCGAGTTAATTAATTGCAGCTATGCAGATATAGTCTTCAACATGTTGGATCTAATTACACAGAGTACGTCAGCCTGCTGCCTGCCATTGTCCCAGATCAGCCCCCAGACTCTTAGCAGTACAGGCCAAACACCTGGCTCTCTACAGTGAAAAAACAGAGTGTGCAGCAGAGTACGCTTTGCATACTGGATCTGCAACTTTGATAATGTAGTTATATAGATTTATGAGCCTTTACCCTTTGGATTATAAATGAGCTCAAAGTGGAGTGCGAGGAATCTCTGCTTGGAAAAATGTCTGAGCTGTTTTTAAGACATGACACATGCTTATTGTAGGGTAAAATATTTTCCCTTCTCCTCCTTCTCTTCTCTCACTCTGTCTGTCATTTTCTTCATTCAGGTAGATGCCTTAAATCATGAATCACCAGGGATCTCCGCTGAAGCAAGCCAAGTGAGTGTCACATCCCTGCTGCTTCCCCTCTGGATGTTTACCTTTCAGTGTGTTAGCTAATGCTGCTGGGTTACTCTCACACAGGCAAGAGAAAATCACTAACCCAGTGTGTGGAAGGTGGTGTGGGTCAGGGACTTTGGGTACAGAGCCGCTCTGTTGAAAATTGTTTGTTTTGCCTGGGTCTCTGGCTCCAGCCTTCCCCTGTGCCCTACACCCCCCCCCCCCCCCCTCCCTCTTCCACTCTCCCTCTCTCCCTCTCCCTGATCCATATGCTCAGAATCTCAGGCTAATCTCATCCAGTGCTGGCCAGTCTCCTCTCTGTATATCACTCGTATTTTTTTCTGTGCATGCAAACGGGTTTGTGACACTTAACTATCGTGAGGTGCGGGTCAGAAGATGAAGGGCATGCTGCGTAACCCTGTACCCTCTTCTTGTCATTTCAGTGGAGTGGCCAGATCGGACAGCAAGCTCAGCGCCAAGGCCCTCTATGGTAAGTGGCTTCATGGAAGTAGGTTGAGGTGTTGCGCCGTTTGTTCCTGAAAGATCATTTTGTTGTTCGCTTGTTTCCAGAACTTTGTTGCGACATGCCCTTATTTCTGCGGCATGACTCACAGCAGACTAGCTACAGTTTACAGCTTGTCATTGAAGAGTTTGGACACTCTTACGTGTCGGGGAATTAGATGTTTAGTATTGAGAATTTGCTTACTTTCTTGCAAGAATCTGTTACTGAAAATAGATCCCAGCAAATGCTCTATACTTTTTTTTCACATTGCTTGGTTTACTTAAAAATGAAACTATAGATTTGTGACCAATTTTTAAGGATTTACAGCTTTAGCTGTATTTTCTTAATTAGATACCTTTCCAAACTGTTCCTAGTCAGTCTGTGTGGATTAGCCCTGTTACTGACACAAATCACAACAATTTTCCATTTGCTTTGCAAATGACTGTGTCCGGAAACTCACTCTGTGGCATGTTGCCGCAGGTGTAGTCCTCACTGGACTGTATGTATGCCAGTGTGTGTGTATCTGCACTTAGTCACATTCTTTGAATTCAGGGATATGCTTGTTATTTTAGTGTCCCATTTGCATTGTTGGGCTGCATTACCAATCGGTAGTAAGTGCTATTAAACTCAGTAATCCAGTACTGGCATGAAGTGACTTTTTATTTTAGCTGTTGCATGCTTGTCTTAGGGTGTGTGTCACTGAAATTCGCTTACACTGCAGGGTGTGGCAGTTTTTAATGTGTGGTTGGAACAGGGTGAGGTGGCCATGTCTTGCAGGTGAATAAAGGGCACATTGAAAAGTGAAAAGGAAAAGGCGGACTCAGGCCTCCGGTCCTCCCCTCGTTGCCTCAGACATTAGCTCACTGGTTCCTGCCAACACCTCCTTCCACACTGTCAACATAAAGAACTATTTCACAACATAGTAGGCACAGATAGAAACCTACGCCGAGCTACAGCAGAACAACCCACTTTCCTGCATGGCCAAATTTAGAATCGCCTGAAATGGCAGATGACGCTATTGTAGGGATGCAAGATGTTCCCAAAACTTCTGACTGTGCACCTCGTTGTCTGTGTGACATATCGGAGCTGTAAATCATCCAAATATCCACAGGAAACTCCCACTCTAGCAATCTTTGTGAAGTATCCCACCGTACGTGTGATGAGCTTGTGTTGTTTGGCAGATGGTCACCACTACCGTCTCACTGCAGGGTGACAGCCACGTGCCCATCCTTTTTAACCCCAAGAGGCAACAGTGGAAAATACTGAACACCAACCATGACAGTGCTAGATATTTGGTAGGTCAGTGTAGGATGGTTGTTCACACTATGCTGAATAAACACACGTACATTAGTTAAATTATAACAATCTCCCATATGCAAACCACCCTACCATTCACACAGTGCAGTCCAGCAGAAAAACGAATGCAAATGATGCACAGGTCCTCCCACTTGATCTGTTATCAGCAGCAGCAGCAGCTTTGGGGTAAAGCAGAAAGACGCCACTTAGGACTCATCATCTGCGGACTTGAAAATCACCTGGCAGCTATAATAAGTTTCTCGGGAAGTTTTGGGTTGAGGATCACAGGTAAACTTTTTCTTGGGTGGGACTAAATCAACAGGTTCGAATTGATGTTTTCCTGCTCTGTTGCTTTTCTTGAATGTCTGTGTTGTTTTGTATTTCAGTTGAATCTCTGTGATTGATCCACTGCATTTAGTGTCTCTTCTTTTGGTTAGTGGTGTCAGGCTGTGAGAGGTGTTGATGTGGTCCTTGCTAGCAACATATGGTCAAGTCTTTGTTGACGCAGCCGGAAACTTCCGTATCTAAAGGGTGGTGGCACAGTTAGAAAGAAATCACAAAGTTTTGCCATCAAGGTGTTGGTGATTGACTAGATATATAATTGTGATGATGCAATTTCTCATTATTAGTCAAACTGATTCAAAATTCTTTGTCTGCTACTCAGATAATCACCAGTTTTGTTGGTTTTGGATTGAATCCCATTAAATATGTTTAATAGTTTCCCAGTATAGGATTGTCCGATTGACCTGGGTCATGTATTGGTTTGATAATCTGCCAGGGAGCCATGTTTGTCACTGGTCATTGACTCTTCAGACCTCTGAGGATTTGCCCATCTGCCTGCTAAGTGGCTGTTATTGCAAGCTGCCGTGGCACTGTGAATTGACTGGCATAAATGTCAGTCATTAATAAGACATGGGGGGAGCTCGTCTTTCAGATCGACACCCGACGCTTGTGTTTCACCTGTGAGGAGCCAAGCAGAGAGGAAATGGCTGGAAGAGGAAAGAGAAATGCTTTCATTGTTTTGGCAGCGGTTGCGCTGGCTCTAAAATTGTCCCCTTTAGAGGTCTTGTTTCATCACAGGCAAACATGTAGGACTCTAAGAAGCATGTTCATTACCACAATGAATTGGAATATCGAATATTAGAATGTCATTTAAAGCATTATTGCACATTTTGGTAAGTGCTAGGCAAACAGAGTGGCTTTGTGTTGCTGTAAAGCACATGAACAGAACTATGTCTGTACGAATAGAAAATCTGCGTGACATAAGCGTGTTGATTTTGTTGGGTAGGGGACTGGGGACACAGAGCGAGTTGATATCTAGCAATGGAGTTGATAGAGCCATGCTCTCATTTAACCGTAATTGTTACCTGCAGACTATTCAACTGGTAAATGGGTCAATGAGCACACTGGCACACTCATTTGTAATCAGCCTGTTCAAAAAGAAAGCCTTGAGCCAACAGCACACGCAGTGCATGCAGCACATGCAGCACATGCATCACGCTAACACAATGGTGACATGAGTTTCAGTGTTTTTGTGCATCGGACATTTGATATGGATCACTGCATGTTGAACCTAGGCTTTGAAAAGGTTAAATGTTTTTTGGTTTTGTTTTGTTTTTTTTAAGCTGCTGTGATTTATGTTTTTATCATTACATTTTTCTCAAAACGTGTAACGCACCCTAATCTGCAGCTGTCATCGTGTTTATTGAGCTTTACTGAGCTTATTGTCTCAAATAGTTTTTGCTTGGAACTTATTTTTATGTATGAAATTTTTTTTGTGACAAATGGGCCAGATGTGTAGATGAAACCTAGAGCTTCCTAATCTGTAATCTGTAATTCTACAGTGTCTGCACTGTAGAATTTGACTGTTTTGTGAATAAGGAAGCATTAATGGTGGGTTTAGATTTAGTTTCAAGTATTTGTAAAGGCTTATCAAGCGTGTCTTAAAACAAGCCTGAACGTGACCTTTTTCCTTACTGTATTGAATGCAGTTGTTCCTATTGCAGCAGTGTGCAAAAGTCTTAGGCTATTAAGTTATAATTTGCTGTTATTTCTTTAAGTTTAAGCCTTCAGGAATAGTTCTCCAGTTGTAGCGGTAATCGTTTCAGCCGTCTCACTACTCGAGAACTTTAAGGTGTGGAAATTGTACTTCAGTCTGATTTTTACAGCTTTTAACCAGCTGAAAGGTAAAGATGAGGAAGTGTGACGCTGTCACTGATCTTTGACCCTCCAGTAAATCTGTGCCTCTGAACGGTGCGCTGGATCTGACGAAGATTTAATCCCAGCTCGGCCAAAATATTTTAATATGGAGCACAGTGAATTAATACTCAAGTATCCTCTGATTTCACACTTAATTATGAATTTCTCACATAGCTCTGATCTTGTGTTACTTGCCCTCAGGCAGCAGGCAGCTGCAGATCTATTCCTTTACCTTAAAATATAGTCGAAAATCATAAGGTTGAAAACTTTATTTTAGAAAGCGTGCAATATATCTGAACAGTGTAGTTAACATTGGGATTAGCAGTTGACCTCATGGAAAAAGTAAAAGGAGCATACATTACGTGTCTTTGTCACTTCCTTATTGCCCTCCTGCTGTTCTCAGCTTTAATGCGTCCTTTCAGCTGTTCACTCCGCTAAAAGGTTCAACCTGTGGAGTTGAGGTCAATGTTGTTTATATAGGTGTACATATATACAGCAGGATCGCAGGCAGCACCGAGGAGGTTTTTACTTTCTGAAATGTAAATTTATTTTTTTGTTCTTATCAACAGAGCAGAGGAAAAAATACTCCAACTCCAATTTTATCATGCAGGAGACGTCGCAGTATCACGTTGAGGTAAAATGATCATTATTTCATTGATTTTCATATCTCATTGTATTTCAAAATTAAAGCAAAGAAGCGTAGACTCACACAGTGTGCGTTCATTCATTTATTCAGTGTTACACTTATTTTAACACACTTTAACTTCTTATTTCGCTCATAAGGATTTTAGAGGTCATTAATGTAAAATGAATTTAAGTGTTTATGAAACCGCGGTATTCTTATGCACAGTGTTTTTGTCATTGCTCTGCCTTTATAGCAGTTTTTAAAACTTTTTTAGACTACGGTATAATGTAGTAGTATGTTACTGGAGATGTCTGTGTTTACATTCCATGCAACGAAGACGTAATATTCAGTGTCCTGATCATTCAGGGCGTTACTGTGAGATTTATCTGTAAATTTCTTTTACATTATCTCATATAATGCTGTTAACTTATGGATTTAAAATGCTTATCACGTAATCTCATTTGCAAAGCAAGATAACGACACTATGAAGGTTATGGCATATTGTTCTTTTGCCCAGAGATAAAAGCTGACACACAGGTTCATCTTCTGATTACATTTCACTTACTGGAACTTTGTTATAATAAAACAGTCGGGCCTTTGATTGCAGCAGTAATGAGCTAATGTTGGAACGACTGAGTCCGAGACGTGCTTTGGGTCAGGCATGTTTCTGAACTATGTCCTGTGTCCACGTTAATAGGATATCTTCTAAATGCCTTCCCCATTATCACGCATGGGTGAGTAATGATACACAAGATAACAATCCTGGTGCCAGCAGCCACTTAGTGGCAGTAGTTCAGTTTTGATCAGATAAACAGAAACTCACCCAGCTAAACAAAAGTCAGTTAAATGAAGCATTTATATAGCAAGAGAGTACAGTTAAAGGAATGAGGGAACATTTTTATTTGTTTTCTTGCTGAGAGTTGGATAAGTAGATTGATTGTGGCTCTGTGTACTCTATGGAGTCACCGCAGGTTAGCTTAAAGACCGAAGACAGGGAGGTGGCTCCCCGGGTTAACTAATTAACAAGTTATGCTATACTTAATAATAAAAAAGTGTAGAAATAAACACTGTGGTGCCAGACTGTTTCTTGGCTGCCCCCTGCACTTCCAGGAGTTTTGTCATTGTGTGTCATTGTGTGTCATTGTGTCATCGGTCAACAGTGAACAGCCTGCTACTCCCAGCCAAGAAACGCATACTTGGCACATGCTTCTTTTCTTGATGAGAGATTAAAAATAACTTATAATGTGTTAATTAGGAAACTTTTGAGCTGCTTCGAGGCAGAATTTTCTATTTGTTTCTTTCTATTTCAGTCCTAAAGCTGTAATCTGATATAGGGTCTAAGCATAAAGTAAGCATATCCCAAATGTCACAAGCTTCCTTCCTTATATTTGAAAAGTACATCAAGTATATTGCAAATTATGACTAACCACTTTCTTGAGCACAGCTTCAAGTGCAGGTGCTGTTTTTAGTTGACTTCCACTAACATACTAAGTCACCAACAACTGTTTTCTCTGCAGCATCTTTCCACATTTGTTATGGACAAGACAGAGTCCATCGCCACAGTGGATGATGCAATCAAGAAACTGATTCTTCTGGACTCAAAAGACAAAATCTGGACCCAGGAGATGCTCCTCCAGGTCACAGACAAGTCAGTCAGACTTTTGGATTGTGATACGCAGGTACAGCTCCAAGCATCTGTTTACACCTCAGAACATTATTTCAACATGAAATACCGACATTTCTGTGTTCCAATAGCATTAAATGACAGGCAAGGGAGATGAACAACATTAATAATCTTGTTGCATTGTGTTCATTAGTCCTGAACACAGTCAGACTTGCTGTATATATTTTGTTTTCCTTTGCAATGCTACAATAGAGTCCTGTAATTATGCCTTTTCTCTCGTACAAGTCATTTAGAAGGCTATGTGTCTGATTATTTTGTACTCAGTTGGTGTCTCGCTCTTTCCCTATTTCCACCTCTTTCTTATCTTTTTGTTGTTCTGCTACAGGAAGAGTTGGAGAACTTCCCTCTTCCAACCATCCACATGTGTCAGACGGTGCTGAATCAAACCCGTTACCCCTCCGTGGTGCTGCTCGTGTGTCAGGACAAGGACCAGTACAAACCCGACATCCACTTTTTCCACTGCGACGAAGTGGACGTGAGTTTTTGTTTGAATACGCCACATTATTACATTGTCTTTGTATGATGGATGGCTTTGTGTTTTATATCATTAAGAAAACCTAGCTGCTGATACCAGAGCACTACAGGTCAGATTTCAGCACTATTGTCTTTGCAGCCAGTATATTTGTATGGAGGAAGCTGGAACTCTGTTAACTCACTGTAATAACATTATGTCTGTGTAGTTCAGAATCACCACTAGTCAGTGTTGTTTCCTGGCTCCGAATGAGGCTTTGGGGATTGATTTTGAATATAAGGGCCAATGTTCCATGTTGGAGTAAAGGCAGTATTTCTGTGTTACCTTATTTGATTAACTTCCTGTTATTTCAGGCCATTTAAGGCCATTTAAAAATGACTTCTTTGTTGGTTTAAATGTCAAAAATGGGTTTTATTAGAATGCTGGATCTTTTAGCCTTGGCTAAGACTAGACAAGAAAGCGCTGGGTCATAAAGATTTACTAGAGTGACCTTTGCTTTATCACATGAGGATTGTGTTTGAGAAAAAACAGAAATCACCATAACCAACAACACAAACCAGATATAGTGTTGTTAAAAATGTCTAGAGCCAGCAGCTTTCACGTCTTTACATCTGGATATATTTCAGATTTGAGAATTAAAGTTTGCAGGTGTTAACATGCTTTAGAGAGGTGAATTCAGTGTAATGTAAAACTTTAAACCATGTGAGTTGGTCAAATAAGTTTATATTTGTCTTGTTGTTTAACCTTTTTCACACTCTCACTGAAATAACTTTTTTTTCTCTTTTTTTTGGTATGGCTCAGAGTGAACCTACTAAATGGGAATATTTTAATATTAATGTTAACTTGTGTCTCTCCCTCCCTTTCTTCAGGCTGAGATGGTTCATGCAGACATTGACAGTGCCATTGGAGACGTCAAGCACGGGAAGAATATGAGGCCTCAGACTCTGAAGTGAGATTAGTGCTAATATATGTAAACTCATGCAGTCAAAGACACATTCGAGAAGGTAACTAGCTGCGAGCTAACTTGTCATCATGTCTTGCCGTTAAGGGTGAACCAGGAAAAAATGAAGCGTCACAGAGAGACTATCCTCCCCCCGTCGGCCCCTAAGGGCCCACCACCTGCCGCAAGGGGACGAGTGGCAGCCGTGGACACACAGGGTGAGATTTCACACGCATCCACGGCTCGCTTTTTATTCTAAATGTTTTGTTCAGTGGTCAATTTGATTCATTTTTGTCTCTTTTTGTCTTTGTAGACAGACGAGCTTTCAGGCAAAGTGACTCAGAGTCACATGAAAAGCTGGCCCAGCGCATTGAGAAGGATGTGGTGAGTGCCTTTCTTTATCCACAGGGACACCTGCTAATATGCTACGCTGCTCCTTTCACGTCTCATGTAGCTACATTCTTCAAAGCCTAAACCTGAGCATTTGTCCCCCTCAGCAAATCCTTAACTGTGCCCTGGATGACATTGAGATCTTTGTGGCACGGCTGCAGAAGGCAGCAGAGGCCTTTGCTCAGCTCAACCAGCGCAACAAGAGTAAGAAGAATAAGAAGAAAGGACCAGCAGGTCTGTCTCCCTTTCTTCTCATCTGGTGGCACAAACACAGTGACAATATGTTCATATTGCTCACGTCGCCATGTTTGTGTCTCTTTGTGTCCTGTGGCCAAGGACTCTCATCCACTGATGTATGTGTTGTAGTAGTGGCCACTTTGGGCTTCTTTTAAGTAATACGATTCTCATTATGCAACTCTTATAACTGGAGTAATATTATTGCATTCTTCCACTTTAAAATGACGGCAAACCAAAACAAACCGATATTCTGTTTGATCTCTCTTGGAGGCGGTGGTGTGTGACGTCAAAGCAGTCGCCTCCTGTGATTGTTGCACAAAGCAATAATATTACTGTAAATGTTGCTGAGTAATGTTTTACTGCCCAAGGCTGGCGCTGATGTGATGTTTTATGTCAACACGCGTGTGCAGTTAAGCGTAACGTGCATATTACATGCGACACTGTCCTTGTGTGGGGTCAGGAGACAAACGCACATGTGTGAGTTTATCCACATCGTCTGGTAATAACGATGTGTGGTCAAGTGTGCTGGAAGTGACGAATTCTCCGTTTTGAGAATTTGTTTCTCAACTTTGAGGTCAGTGTCTTATCTACTGTCACTTAATCTGGGTAAGAATTATCAGTCAAATGTCATTCTGAACCTCTCATAACTGTGAGCTATTGAGCTCAGGTTGAGAAACACTGCTGCACCACGTTCTCTCGTACTCTCTGGCCAAAGGTGACCTGTATCTATAAAGCTGATTGAGGCTATCTGCTAACTACCATTTCTGTGTCACTGTCTTTTATTTCACTGGAAACGAAAGCCATAAGCTTCTGACTAGATGAGCATTCAGGCTTTTATGACTTTGACCTCTGGCCAGAAAGTGAAAACTGTGTCCCATCTGTATTGTGTCTGTGTGGCCGGCGGGTAACTCTGGAGTCTGTGTGTGGTCATTGTTGCATTGGTTGTTTGCAGAGGGCGTGCTGACCCTGCGAGCCAAGCCCCCCTCTGAAGCAGAGTTCATTGATAGCCTGCAGAAACTGAAACTGGCCTTCAACCTCTTGGTGAGATATCAAAGCACCTAGCCTCCCTCATTCATCAGCT
This sequence comes from Haplochromis burtoni, assembly GCF_018398535.1. Lineage (NCBI taxonomy): Eukaryota > Metazoa > Chordata > Actinopteri > Cichliformes > Cichlidae > Haplochromis > Haplochromis burtoni. The sequence continues at coordinate 321,702 of NW_024582685.1, read as the reverse complement.
GTTGTCTCTTCAACGCCTCATTGCTGTGTGCCTGTCACTGCGCTCCCTGCAGGCCAAACTGAAGAAACACATACAGAACCCAAGTGCATCTGAGCTGGTTCACTTCCTCTTTGGCCCTCTGGAGCTGGTAAGAGTTTTTCTGATCTCACATAAGTGGATTATCCCAAAAGTCAACAATATACTCTATGCATGCATGTTACTGTTAGTTTTGTCATTTGATGCCTTAGCATTGACTGAGCTCAGCCCACAGGCATATCTGATGGGAACGCATTAGGCCTCTTTCAGTTCACAGATGAGAGCAGTTCAGCATTTTTGCCATCAGGCATTTTAGCTTTGTAACACACCCACTAAACTCTCACCAGACTGGAGCAACGTGGTTTTCAGCTATACTACAGGTGCAGCTGCACTTACATAATGTTGGTTTTCCAAACCACAGTCTTCTGCCACACCTTCGATACTGCTGGATGGAAGCGCAAAACCAGCCTCTGTTTATATGGCGCAGTAATCTTTGAACACATTGGTTTTATGCAGCTGAGAAAAAGAAAACGCCTCATACAGTACGCCTTCTTGACTGCTAGTTGTCCTCCAAGGACGGTGTCAAAATACGGAAACTCAAAATATTCCGAGCAGTTCAATATTTCGGACAATTTAAAATGATTTTTTTCCTCTTTAAATACTTTTACTTGTGCAGTAAAGTGAAAATGGTAAACGTTTACATGCTGAATTCAATACTCAAATACCAAGTTTGCATAACTGTTTAAAAAAATGTAAAAAGAGCTCTAAGTGATACCTTTACAGGTAATACACCGTAATGCTTCTGTATGGTGAATGCTATGCCAGCTGTAAACACTTGGTGCATCTACAGGTGCTGCAGAGCTGTGGAGGTCCTGACCTGCCGCGGTCAGTCATGTCTCCTCACCTGTGTAAAGATGCTGTTGACTTCCTGCGGGGACACCTCACCCCAAAAGAAATGACCATCTTTGAACTGCTTGGGGAAGGTTGGACCAGACCCAGGTATATTTGCGGTGTTGTCATGGATACAAACACTCTGGTTATGATTCAGTGCTTGTGACATGGATCTCTTTTGTCGCAATCTTGCCCTGCGGGGGGTCGGGGTGACCATGTGGTCCTGCGTAAAATGCTGAACTACGTTTTACAGTTGCAATTAAAGAAGCGACAAAGCTAAACAGGGCTGCAAAGTGTTGTTTTAGGATGTTTTACTCTAGCAGCGGTGTTTAATTTGATATACCGGTATGACAATTAAAAGTTGAACTAATCTACAGAGACTGAAACTAAATGAAGCCAAAGCTGCCTTATGTCATGCATGCATGTGTTATTGTGTCCAAATTCTAAATCTAAATATAGTAAATGTAATCCTAAATTATCTGTCCCAGTGTCAAATGTGTTTTATGGCACAAGCATGACATACAGTAAGAGGTGCAGGTACTTACATATTTGCCTCAATTGCAGAAGCATGCAGAACTGCAAGGAATTTTTATTTGTTTGTTTGTAAAATAGTTAAGAGGTTCATGTATGATAGACCTAATGTCTAATCATTACAAGACGTCATAGTAAGCTAGTTAAAATTATGTGAGTAATGCTGTCAGTTTTCATATTTACAGTCAGCTTTTTCAATAGAACATCAAAAAAACATATGTTTAAAATTAAGAATAAATATATTTATAATATATTTATAAATCTACAGTGTTACGGTTACCTTCAACATACTGTAAGCATTTTCAGATGAAAATCTGCATTTTCTTCTAATGATATATCCCCTGTCTTAATTAGCATTTGTAGGACACAAAACACTTTGAAAATTTTAAAAAAAATTTGAGCAAATTATGATCATTTTTCATTGTGCAGTGAGATCTGATTTCATAGATTTGGATGGATGAAGAAGTTTAGCACCCCCTGAACATTATGGCAGTTTCCCCATGAACAGCAATGACCAGTTCAGCATCTGCACTGGTACTGCTAGCTCTGTCTCCACAGTAGAGTAGCTCAAGTGCAATTTTTTTGACCATCCCTTTACTCGTCTTCCTGCAGAGCCGAGTGGCCGAGGGATCAGTGCGCTCCTCCTTATTACCCGAAGTTTCGAAACGGCTGGGAGCCGCCGGCGGAGCTTTTCTTGACATCCCCTTGGGAAACGGAAGGACCCTCTGCCCCCCTAGCTTCCCCCTCAAGCCCAACTTACAGTAAACACAAACCTGAGGATGTAAGGCTTTTATTAAATGTTCCCTACCTGTGGAAAAAATAAATGCCGGTATCTGTAAATTTGTTTATTTATTTTTGGTTCTTTTTCAGTATTACAGGCCTCATCCCTCAAGCCCCTTAAATGGGTAAGTAATGAGGTCCTCCACATACTTTTTATTTATTTTTTGGTGTTTTTCCACATGTGATATCACAAAATATAAAACTTTGACACCATGTGTCTCCACAGGTCCTACAATGGGATCCCTCAGGCCCCCAAATATGCCAAAATTCGCTACAGCTTTGTCGCGCGGAATGCCAACGAGCTGTCAGTGCTGCAGGATGAAGTCCTCGAGGTTGTAATGACATATTCTTTTGTCCTTCATTTGACGTTTGTAATTTCAACCAATTTGATAGTTTTACTCATTTACTTGGACATTTTAACTGCTGAATGGGAGTGTGTTACCTGTAAACCCGTCATATGGTGCTAAAACACAAATGGTAGCAAACCAATTTCAGCTGTGCACAGGTCAAGCGTCTGTCACCATTTGCAGTACAGTGGAGTAATGCGTGAACTGTCTTTTGCAGGTGTTAGAGGATGAAAAACAGTGGTGGAAACTACGGAACCGCAGCGGGCAAGCCGGCTATGTCCCATATAACATCCTGGATGTTGTGACAATAGAAGAGCCAGAGGTCCCCTACTCCTACCAGGTGACCAACACCTGCCCGTCTGCATTTTTAAAACTCTTTTTTGGTTCTATTTGAAAACGAATAAAACACACACATTTGACTGTTTAGACTTTATTGTTTACCCAAAGTTTAAGATCCTTCCTAGTCATGACACCACAGTTCCGAAGTCCGTCTGACTGCTATAAAGCATTCACGATAACAGATTAGATTAGATTGATAGTAATTTGTGAAAAACATAGCTGTTACCAATGGCATCTCATGTCATGAAACAAATGTGACTTGTTAGTTCATCGTGCCCAAGAGCCGATGAGCTCATGCAATGGCAACGATGAGGCATGAATCCGTCCCGCCACAATTTGCGAGAATTGCTATTCCTGCTAGAGTATTACTCAGAATGCAGTGAAACACAGTGATCACCTGATGGGTCTTTAACCAAACTGTACTCAAGTTCAAGGTCACAGGGGTTGTTTTACAAGCACGTTTCTATTTTCATAAGAATCTCTGCTATTCCTAAAACGCTGGTCAGGTTTTAGTAATTAATTTGTCCTGGATGTGACTCTATTGACTTCTCAGTGAATTTTAATTAGTTTGTTGCAACAAAACTTGTAACTTTCTTTCTGTACTTCATGCATTACTTAATATTTACCTGTGATTTGTGAAGTATGATGAGCTGGATGGGCTACATCTGGGTTTTATTTTATCCTTTAAATCCCATGCATCTTAGCTGTTTAGATGTTATTTTGTTTGATATTCTTCTGTGTCTAAACTAGTGTGCAATATAATATAGCCACACTGAGTGACTTCTCACATGCCTCAGCAGCCTGTTTCTCAGCTCTGCTTGCAGCATGAGGGTTTCTGACTGAGCTCTCAGCAGTCAGGCTGCATTTTGGGCAGTGCCAGACTTTGCCAAGGATAAACAATGTATGTAATAAAATAAGATCATATAAGTGCTTCTGCTGCATGGAATTTGATCTTTTCTTTTCCTTTCTTTTCCGTTCTCAAGCCTTGGTTAAGATACCTAAAAAAATGGTCCATTGTTTTGTTTCCATTTTTTGCTTTGGAAAAAGAAAGGAAGGAAAATGGTTTCATGTGTCTGTAAAAAGAATGTGCTTTTTAGTGGGGTTTTTTTTTAGTAACAATAATAAAAGAATTCAGTGCAGCCACAGGACAAATAATACTTTTCATTTTTTTCTTCACCTTTGTTTACACTGTACAGAGCCATGTCACTTTAGCTGTAATCTTATCTTCACTTCATAGACCAGAGGAGGCAAAAGTACAGACTTTTTGTACTTAAGTAGAAGAACAGATACTTGTGTTAAAAATATTCCGGTAAAAGTTGAAGTACTAAATCAACTTCTTTATTCAAGTTAAAGTAAAAAATACAGGCTCTGAAATGTACTCAGAGTAAGAAAGTAAAAAGTAGATCCTTGAAGGACAGTTCTACCAAAATTCTTCTCTATCTGTTTTTATGCAAAGTATACTAGATAGATAGATAGATAGATAGATAGATAGATAGATAGATAGATAGATAGATAGATAGATAGATAGATAGATAGATAGATAGATAGATAGATA
>NW_024582685.1:307670-308507 GCF_018398535.1 Haplochromis burtoni | reverse complement strand
ATAGATAGATAGATAGATAGATAGATAGATAGATTACTCTAAGATCTCTGTAGTGGCTCAGAGTGGGGAAAGAATCACAAATCATAATAATTAATGTGAGCGTCAGTATATTTTCTTAGTTTATGGGCTGTGATCAGCTGACGTGCTGCTCTTTGTGGATTTACACAACTGAATTTCGCAAGTTATGGTGGGTGATGTCCATCTGCGACACTAACATTATACTGTTTCTTTATACTAGACAGCATATAGTTGGTATAAAGTTGGAATTCAGCTAATTAATCTAAACATCATCATCTTAAATGGAAATTAGTCTACTTCATGTAAGCTGTAACTGACCATAAGCACCACAGCCACTGTGCACTAGCCCAGCGCAGTGCTTTACTATAAATTCCCCACAGTACTGTAAAGTAACCTCTTTATCCCATTTAAAAACTACAGAGTATTTTCATGCAAAATTTAAATAACACAAAGTTTTTCTTCCTTCTTCTTCCTCTCCTCTCCTGGCTTTCTTACATCTTTCTCCATCTCTGAGTGAACTTATCTTGCCCTCTTTTCTCTCCCTGTGAAATACAGCATCTGGACATTTAGCTAGCAACGCACTGTGCGACAAACTGCACACAAACAGTTTGTGTGTTTGCTGATGTTTGTTGAGCTGATAGAAACACTGAATTTGAAATTGCCTACCATTAAAAAAAAACATTACTTTCTTTATGCTCACTGCTATTCTGTAGCTAGCATGATGCTGAAGTACCAAGGCCACAACACCTACACTCACTCCAGCCCACTTTACAGGGAGTGCAGAATTATTAGGCAAATGAGTATTTTGTCCACATCATC
>NW_024582685.1:245310-306035 GCF_018398535.1 Haplochromis burtoni | reverse complement strand
ATGTATTGTCTAAAAGGTGTTGTGATGGATTCCAGGACGACAATAACTAATTATCCCTATAAGCTTACGAGAAAGGTCAAGGTTTCTTTATCACTAGCTGGATATGATTTTCTTTCACAGGATACTTCCGGGATTAAAGTCAAGTTATCATTTCATGATAGAGCTGTAATAAAGTGGTCTCGTAAATAAGAAAAGTTTACGCTGCATTCTTATAGGTACCTGCTGCTTGCTTAAAGAAATGCCCTCCAGCAAACACTTGTCTATGTGTGAGAACCTCCCACACGTACTTTGCTTTTGGCTACTTGGCAAGAATTAGTCAAGCAGAATGAGATAAAAGACAAACCAGTTTTTTGGAATAATGCTGGCTTTGATTGCTTTCTCATGACCTGTGTTTGTGTTTCTGTGTGTGCAGCAAGGTTACAGCCCGTCCTCCCCTGGGTCTCGAAGCCCTGGAAATAGCTTCAAGAAGGAAAGACCCAAGAGTGAAAGTAAGGGTTAAAAAGTAATCAGAAATTCCAGTTATGTTTTTTCCCCCTGTTTGTTGTTTGTTGTTTTTTTAAGAGGTAGCTGTTCTTGCTCTGACTTTTGTCTCCATCATATTTCCATGCTGCAGTGATAGAGGAGCTGCTGACTAAAATCAATAACAAGCAGCCCCCAAGGAAGTTGCACGTGGAACGGTCGTCAGCCAGCGCTCAAGTCCTGCTCAAATCTAGCTCAAAGCCAGAGCAGGTGACTGCATGGCTCAATTCAAAAGGCTTCTCAAAACCGTAAGTTACCCACAACTCTCACTAATCCACCAAATCAAAATACCTCCCTACGCCTTAAAAGCAGGGATAAACAACTCACGGCTTGTGGGCCAAATCATTTGTTAAGCTCCACATAGGGTGCTTAACAAATTTTCTAATTCGCTAAGTAGATGTTTGGTGCAGTATGAGCCTTTTTTGCAAAGAATTTGCATCATCTCGCTCTGTGCATCCTTGTTCCAAGTAAACAGTAAATAAGTCAGTTGGTTTGAAAAGAAATAATTTGAAAGAAAGAGGATTTATTGTCTTTTTAATGTGTATTTCTTATATTTGATCAATATTAGGTCCTAGACAGCAACTTGAGTATCACTTGCTGAATTTCATGTCTTTACTGACCTCTAGTGGCTTAAAAGGTGTTAGCCTGGAGGTGTAGTCTGGTGCAAAAAAGCGATCTATTTAAGTTCAGACAGAGATGCCAGAAAGGAGTGATTAAAGGTTTTCTTTATTTTATGAACAGATGCAGAGTGGGGTGGCTGTGTCTGTTTGCCTTGTTACTCTGTAACCATATAAGCGTTACCACCTTGGCATATGTGGCTAGTTAGCATTTAGCACAAAGCTAAGCTGTGTCTAAGTATAGCAACATGTCTCAGTGAGCCTGTCACGTGACCCAGGTGCAGGAAATGACAATGTGAATAATATTATTGATGATACGTATCTTTTCCTGTCATGCTTTGTTATAATGGCATACATTTTTTTAAATGGTCCTTTAGCAGTGAGCTCTCTTTTGGAAGCAATGTTGTTTTAGTAAATACTGTCTTTTAATTGTGTGACTGTTTTCTGCAGAACTGTTGACTGTCTGGGGATCCTGACTGGGGCTCAGCTGTTTTCCCTGAACAAAGAAGAACTGAAGGCTGTTTGTGGAGATGAAGGCAGTCGCGTCTTCTCACTGGTCACCGTGCAGAAAGAACAGCTAGAGGTCAGTCCCCTCAGCAGCACACTGCTTACACAGCTGTTTCATTTGATAGATGTGCTTTCATTGCTGAACATCTGACAGCCTTTAGATGCTGTATGAAAAATGCCCACTTTTTAACTTTCAGTAATTTTCCAAGATTGTTAAGTCAAGTAGATGCATGTAAAATCTGTTGTCAGCTTTCAGATTCATAGTGGTTCACGCTTTATACTTAATGTACATACAGCCATAAAAAGTGGATGTACTCACTGAGATGGAGACCGTACTAAGTAGAAAGAATTTGTCAGTTTAACATGTTCTTCATAATCACAGCTACACAAAAGTGTAATCAAAAAAGTTACAAAAAATGACAAAGTAGATTAATAACCTCAAATTACGAATGTAAATATATATTGCAATGCAGTGTGGTATATTCCTGAACCACCAACTGGATCTTTCACTGAGTTTATTCACAGCAATGAGATGCTGCAGAAAAATGTAAATTAAAAATGTAAAGCGGTATTTTACAAATAAGTTAAAGCCTATTTTAAACTGTTTAGTCTGAATAATTTGAAATTTGTAGGTTTTGTCGTTTGCTGAAAATATTGTAATTTAAACAATAGGAAAATTTGAGGACTCTCTGTAGGAGAATGAAGAATTGAACCTCAGACAGCGCTGCATTGAAATGAACACAGTCGACAGCAAAAAGCAAAGATGAAAACGAGCACAAAAAGACTTCAAAGCAAACACCTCAGTGATTCTACTTTAGAAACATGAGCAGGTAGAAACTGAAGCTGCAGATTGACTGATCATCTGCTTGTTTATTGTTGAAGTTCAGCATCTAGCTGCTGGGCTGGGGTTGGCATTCGCTCAGGTAATGTCACCCTGGGTTCTTGGCTAGCTTAGCGTTAGCATGGTGTCTGTGCAGGTGCCTCATTTAAAATGGACACAGGAACTTTGGAACTGTATTTAGAAGAAAACAAATCCTAAAGCTACTGCTTTGTAAATATATGCAAGTCTGTATATCTGACATCTTCAGCATCAAACGATATTTAAAGAGACACCAATGCTTCCTTTACAGCAGAGCGGTGGGACCTCAGAGCTGCAGGAGATCTTGACACGGCGGCAGGAGAGGATCGACTCCGGCAGCAAAGACTGAGCCTGTTGACCTAAACAATTCATCTAGTCATCTAGCTCCTTCACAGCTTTCTAAGTGCACCAGCTTCTTCAATCAATCTACAGTTAATTCTGACCTGCCTTGGCAAATACTGAAATATTGTGTATGTCTTTAATTGTATATTTATTTTGTATCATCCAACGTGTATGTTTTGAAGCGTTTTTTTCTTAATTGTGTTGCATTTTTTCTCTTTGTCTCCTTAAATTTTCTCAACAAAGAGATTTCTGCTAAACAAAAGAAAAAAGGAGCTTATGAATTTACGTACACTTCGGTGTGCGTGTGAGCACGTGTATGCATGACTTGCATGTAATGTACATATTTGTATGAGCAGTGCAGTTAATGTTCATGCTCACCATCAACAATGAGGCTGTTTACTAAAATACCTTTAAAAAAGTAGATTTTAGCGATTGTGTTTTAAAATCTGTGCCAGAATGCTTGACATGCTTTCTGATATATGGCCAACTGTTTTCATGTAACTGTTTACAGGAGTTAAAAAAGAAAAAAAAAAAGATAGACACGCTCTGTGTTACTTCTAGCAGGTATCATTTTCTCAGCCTGGTTGGTTAATGCTCATCAACACTAAGTATTAAAACAAATATTCTTGCTAATCAGGTTTCAGACATTCTGGCAAACTTAGCAAGCAACAATTCTGCATGAAGATTTTGTCTGTAAAAGTGAGACGCTGCCATTAACGTGTTCTTAGCAGCAAAGCGTTTTGCAGTGTAAGCTGCACAAGCACCAGAATAATAAGCAGTATGTGCAGTAGATATGTAAATCCTGGTAATGAATAAGTGGAGATTTAGAGAAACGTTCAAGCGGGTGTATATAGTTTTTAAAAAGACAATGATTCAAAAATGAATAAATAAACTCTGTCTTAATTGTATGTCTTTTGTCAGTATGGTTCTTGTGTTTGTCATTGGATCAATTTTACCAGAGGACCAGAAACAGTCAGCACAGTTTATTTATTGTAAACTGAAACAGAATAACAAGAGCTGCATTTTAAAGTGGTTACAATTTTAATTTTGACAGAAAATAATGAAATTAATATTGTACAAATAGTGGTTTGTGAGAAACCAGAACATCAGTGACATAGTAGCTCATCTGGCTCACATGAAAAATGTGACTTTGGCCCCAGAGCACCGTGTGTGTAATGACCAATTAGGACATCATTGATTATATTCTGAATGAAATTGTAGGAGGAGATGCAATTCTTCTCAATTTTGAATGGACGGATGGCCAACAGATGGCTTTACCTCACCACACCTTTGAGCAATAAAATGATCATGTTTTATCTGCCAAATTGACTAAACAGAAAAAGAATGGCTACTGTTGATCAAGACACTCAAAGGCAACTTACGAGAACCCCAGACTTAACAATAGCATTAATAAGAAAGGTCATTCCCCCACTAGTGGCTTGATTTTAATAATCAGACAGATACAATTAGTTGGGTTTTTTTGATGCAAAAATGAAAAACACTCCTTTTATATCAGTGAAGGAAATGCAGTCTGTTATTTATGGAGGTAAGCGTCGAGCCAGAGGTCTCCTGAGGTTTTCAGTGACCTGATGAAAAGAAAAAAAATAGGAAAAACAAGTAAGTGTCTGTGTGTGTTTTCAACCTCGTCAATGCTCCATTATGATAATACTTACGTGACAATATCAGCAAGGCCTCGCCACAAAGTTTTCTCCTGGTAAGGAATCCCATGTTTCTCACAGAGTGCGCGGACCTGTGGTGCCACCAGGTGGTAGTTGTGGCGCGGCATGGTAGGGAACAAGCTTGAGAGAGAAAAGAAACAGGAAGCTTCTGTCAGATATGATAGCGTCTGAGAATTTGTGTTTTAAAGTCTCTCTATGTTGTCAAACAATTTCATATTAATGACAGCTGTTAAATTATGAAGGCACTGGAACGATGCATGCAGACTGGGCTCCTACAAAAAGTTCTGTCAGAAAAACTGTGTTTACAGAATGTGACTCCGTGTCTGTGTGTGTGCTCCCCCCCCACAGAGCTGCCATTAGAGGCAGTTTCACAAGTGGTTAAATGGGGAGGCCTGACTTTAGCATGTGATGACACCACTCTTTCACCATTTTTTTCTATATTTACAACAAGCGTGATGCTTGATTCTAGTTCCTGATTCAGAGAGGTTTTATGGACATTTGCTGCTTGTGTCTGCAAAATGGTTGTTTCTATTTTAATCCTAGTACTCGACTCTGTGAAAGCACACTGAACATACATTTGTCTGCATTTGCTGCACTCATTTCACTTACTGGTGCTCGATTTGAAAGTTGAGGTGCCCACTGAACCAGTCGTTGAAGAAGGACTGCTCAATATTACAGGTGGATTGTAACTGAAGACGAGAAAAAAGCCTAAATAAGATCAATATTTGTGATACAGGGACATTTATGAGGATTGGGCGATGGAAGAATCAAAGTGTCCAAAACTTTTGCACAACCTTGCTGGTAAAATAGGTACAGGTACCTGAATAGTCAGCCAGTCCTTGTGCTTTTCATGATCAATGTCCATCGGTATGTGATTCATCTGAGTCACCCACACAAACCAGTGACTCTCCAAAAACCTGCAAAATGAATAACAACATGATAACTTTCATTGTAGAAGGGATAACGGAAAGAATAGAAAAAAATCTTCCTAATAAGGTATACTACAACTGATAGGACCAGGTGACTCTTTCACCCAGAATCTAATCTAAGACAGTGTAACAACTAAAGTATGCCTTATTAGGAAGAGCAATCACATAATGCTTTGGTTAATTCTCTTTCTAAATATTTACCTGACAAAAAAAAAGAGCGCCACTGAGCCAAACACGCCGTATAGAGGTGCATAATAGTAGAAGTAGCGGAGGTAGTATGTCATGGCCCAAGCCAGATCCTTCACAAGACAAGAACGTTCATATGATTTATATAATGTCTTACTTAACAAGAGTCATAATTCATCACTATCGTATTTGTACAATTGGGTCCATAATTTATTGGACATTTTTTGTAGTTTTGCCTCTGATCAGAACACAGTGCAGCCCTTCATCTGTCATAAGAGGTTTAACAAAAATGTTGCATTGACTGTTTGGGAATTACAGCCATTTCATACGCAGTCCTTTATTTTCAGAGGCTCAAAATTAAACTAACAAACTACTTCAATTTTATTTAATATAAGCAATATTTTTAGTACGTGTATGAAAATCCTGTGCAGCCAATGACAATTGGAAGATTAGCATAGATGCTCTGCTATCCCTTTACTGTAGACACCTTCAGCTGCTGTCTGCGTGACTTTCTGCCTCCACTTTTGTCTTCAGTAAATGAAAAGCTGCTCTGTTGGCCTGAGATCAGGTGACTGACTTGAGGAATTTCACATTCTTTGCCTTGAGAAACTTCTGTTTCACTAAGCACCAGTGGGGATACTGGCAGACATACAGGTTCATGCATAACACTGCCTTCACCATATTTGACAGACAATTGGGTTTCTCTCCTTCTCCATACTTTTCTCTTCACATTATTCTGGTACAAGTTCTTCTTGTTTTCATCTGTCCAAAGATTTTTACAGACCTTTGCAGGTTTTTTCACATAATTTCTGGCATAGTCTGGTCTTCCAGTTCTTAAGCATAATCTGCTGTATGTATCTTGTTTTAAACCCTCTGTATTTTCATTCACAAAGGTGTGTCTCGATCACAGACCTTGACAATGATACTTTAACCTCCTCGAGCGTGTTCTTGACTTGGTTAGATGTTTTAAGGCTGTTTTTCGTAACCATGGAAATAGTTCTGCCATCGTGCACTTCAGTTGTCTTCTGTGATCTTTCAGGTCTTTTGGTGTTACTGAGCCGGCTGTCCACTCATTCTTTCTAAGAACATGTCTCAAATCATTGATTTGGGCACGCCTAAAGTTTTTGCTGTCTCTCTGATAGGTGTAAATGATGGCCGGCCTCCTTCCCTTGCAGTGACATCAGTTTGGGCTTCATATTTAAAAAACAATGAAAAGCTACTAAATGCTAGTGCAATATTTGAAATGAACTTTGCTTTTCGTTCTTTTATCTGGTTAATTTGTCACAGAATAATCAGTTAGTAGTTTAAGCCTCTGAAAATGAGGAGAAACTGTGTGTTTGCTACCACCTGTGCTATTCTGATTTTACTGTAATGTTTTTCTTTAGCACTCTAAGCTCACGTTTCCTTTGCTAGGCTAAATACAGCCTGATACATCAAATGGAAAATCATTATACAAACTGCACTACACCACTCAGAGGCTGAGAGCTTACCAGCCAGTATCGCCGGGTTATCATGGTGTGCATTATATTAAAGTTGTAGAAAACTGGAATGAGCAGCGGAGGTCCCACTGAAAGAGAAAAAAAAAGACAAGGCTTTTTAAAACAAAGCTGTCATAGTTTTTTATTCTTGTTAAATGACTCTGAAGAAACATACAGAGAAAGAAGTACTGGTGTTGGTGATTGTAGGGCATGTGCTTGATCTTCTTTATCCCGTACTGTAACACAGAGGTAAACAGAGGGTGATGAGAAGTTGGATCATATGACTGAAGAAATTAGAAACATTAGTGCTGTGCTACTTGCCTCCACTGGTATAGTCTGTCCAAGTACAAAGGTGTCCAGCGTGTTGATATCGGGGTCCTTGGTGAAGATGTTGGGTTTAGCGTGATGCTGGAAATGTCTGTGATTCCACCAGTTTGCCGAAGCTCCCTGAGAAAATCGATCTTTTAATACCTGTGTTTAATTTATATGAAAAGAATATAACTGAGAGAGGTTACCTTTAAATGACCAATGACAAACTTGTGGACAGCGTGGTTCCAGGTGGACTTTTTGAAGACCGACAGGTGACCAAAGTCATGCTGCAGCCATCCAGCCTGCGCCTAAAGAAGTAGCAAGCATTATGTGATGTTTTTGGCTGGTTTATTCTGAGATTCTACTACAATAGAACTAATCCTCTTACTGACGAAGGTTGAGGATTAGTTATCTCATTATCTCAAACTTTGTGTTTAATGTAAGCATCCACCTTTGTAAAAGTGTATATGTCAGAAAATAAGGAAATACATATTAGGATCCATTTAAAGTTTATGTCTGAATTACCTGAGCGGTTGCTAAAATCACCGAGCACAGTAAGGTGGGTATCCAGCCCGTCCCACACATTGAAACAAGCATCCATCCGAGGGCTTCTAGCAGCACGATGTGACCGAGGTGGAGGAAGAAAAACAAAGGCTGACCTTGAAACAGACCCTGCTTCTCTACCTGAGCTCGCAAGGTTTTGAAATCCTGCACGATGGCTGCCTGGGTTCAGAGAAGAAGAAACAAACAGTTCTGTAAAGCTGAGAGGATGTTATGTACTAATGTGACACTTGTGAAATCAAGAAAAATGTTTGCATTTTAGCCGTTTTAGGTTTTGATTCAGAGAAACGAGGCATTAAACCCGGCAATGAAACCTGAGCATCAGGAATCTCAGCTGTTCCCAGCACTGTAAAATGCATGAATAGGAATTCAAATCTGTGAAAAGGCTGGCCTACTTCTGTTCCGCATCTAAACAAGGTCCTTTATTCAGGGAATCAAAGGCTCACATTTTTGTCTTGGTCCTGACTTGGCTCTGTTGCTGCCAACTCTCCAAGCAGCAGCGGCTTCAGAAACTTTTGCACGAACTTGGAATCAGGATGAAAAGCAGTGAATGCCTCCTGAAAGAGAGAAAATTAGAAATGTAAGCTAGTAGAAATTATTTAGTGGTTGAAAATAGTTTTGATCCTTCTGAGGGGTCACAAAATCAAAAAGAAACCTCTGGTAAACATACTTATGTATTTGCAACCATGTTGGGTAAAAACAAGTTTACTACCACCGGTATTATTTTTATTTTTCATGAATCATTATTCATAAAACCTCAAAGGGGAACTCTCGTTCTGTTAGAGCTCCAAAGAATGAATAGACATGTAAGGAGTGGCAAAAGGTCCAGGTGTAGACTGTAGAGTGGTGTGTAAACTACTTTTCATGCAGGACATATTTAAAGTAAATATCAAGTGAATCAAATTAATTCCAAGCATGTTTTTCTTAACAACAGCATTCACCAATATATGCAGAAAGAAAGAGACACAGTGGGAGAAAGACTTGCTGGCTTTGTGTTGTAGAAGGTCTAAATATTCTTACAGCCATGATCAGTATCCATAAAATATTTATTAGTAGGTAGTAGATAGAAAAAGATCAATTGATAAAATTAAATGCCAATTAACAAAACAGTAAGACCACTAAGAACAACCGAAAGATAGAGAAAATGTGTGTCTTAAGATTAAGATAAAACTGTTAACACAGAGTTGATCTCTGATAGGAGGTCTCCTCCAGAGGTGTGGAGATGCATGATCTCCCTTACTCACCCCAGAACAGTTAAAAGTGTTTTTTCTGAGGATCTAAGAGATTATTACATGAATGAAAGCTCTGACAGAAATGTTGGAATGACTATTTAATACCCAGGAATGTGTCCATTTCAAGTATATTAGTAACTATACTTGCCAGTATGATTAAGTAGAGTAAAAAGTAGACTTAAAGAGTTTCAATAGTGTCCAGTGCCATCTGCTCTGTGGAGCCATCCATGGATCCAATTCCAGTGTTTGTACAGCATGTGTTTTTTATGTTTAATATGTTTGCTTATATTGGTAAACAGGATTTATGAAAGGGTTATATAATATGAAAAGCAATGACTTCTTTTGAAAGTATCTTTTAGACATTTTTAATGTCAGTGCCACTTTTTACCTTGATAAATAAAGGATATATAAAATTCCCCAAAAAAGTTTCTTTGTACCTGACAGCAATGTTTGTTTCTGGCTCAAAATGAATCGATCATAGGCCAACAAGTCATTTACAGTCGTGTAAATACCGGAATTTTTTTTAACCGTTTAACAGTTAAAAAAACAAAACAAAAAAACCGTGGTCCACCTCCAACACGTTCTCACACCCAGAATTGTAGTTAATCACAATATTTAGGTGTATTCATAAACACCACAACTTTCATATTATTAAAAATAAAATAAAAACAAGCAAACATAAATGCACAAGCCCGTGCATTCTGAATTTATTTTCAAGGAAAGTACATAAAACATATAAACGTAATATACCGTGGCATCCTCTCCAGCATAGTGGCCGATGACGCGAAACCCTCCTGGATGCCTTTTGGCCCACTGAGTGATGTTGTAAACCTTTCGATCGATGACCAGCCATTGATCATTCCTGCTGTTGTGGCTCTGCACTTCCTCCCAGGTGTAAACGCCTTTAGCTTTCCCGCTGTCCGGCTCTCCCGGCACCGTCTGCTGGCTTCCACGTCCCATCCTCACCGCTGCCTCTGGTCTGAATGCACCTGAGCTCTAAAGTGCCAGTCCGACCTGGGTGTAAAAAAGGGTCCCTTTTAACCGTTTACGCAAGGAGCAGCACACGCAGGGAAGATGTAGTTTGATGCTAGTGTTTTCTTGAGTTTAATACACCGAATGTAGCGCAAGGAAAACAAAGAAGAGTGCAACATCCTCATTAATAATTCATGAGATCCCACAGCCTCCAACTGAAGCTGCTGGTGAAGCAAAAGCTCCAAGATTTTGTGTCGACATTAAACATCAACCTAGCCGCCAGATGCATCGATACTCAGCACATAAGTTTGTTTTATATGTGAATGCACAGGCTGGAAAAAGTCCAGTCGAGGTTAACGTGTAAAAACCCAACACAAAAGTGACTAAAGCGCCACCAAAACGGATTAATCGTCCCACAACTGAACAATTAAACAACAAGGGTGGGTGTCCGTGCAGGCAATAACACGAAGAGGATGAATGTTAACTTACAGCATCCGGCTTTCAACTACTCTCCTCGGGTTTCAGTCACAATAGAGCGGTTAAAAAGGTTCAGTTCCGCTTTATGTAGCGATCATCAAGTACAAACTCCAAGCAGATCATTCGAGGGTGTCTGGGCCAATCGGCGCTCAGTATATCCCCCCCCCCCCCTCGCTGGCCAGGGTGGCCTCAATAAGCTCCCTGCACATTTTCTAATTCAGAAAGGGCAACCGGTTTAATGGCTCTAACTTTGTTTGATGTGGTATAAGCCATTTGTTTCTCCCTTCTTCTTCTTTTTAAAAAAATACAGTGCAACCAACGAATTTGCAAATACAATAAGTGAAGCCTCTTAGTGATGCCTGATGTTACTCCTTGTCCAAGTTAATGGTCGATGAGTCAGTGGGTTTGAAAATAAGTCATTGGGAAGGAAGAAAGAGGGGTCACTGGTCTTATAATGTGCACTCACTTTGCATGACTATCATTTGCTCATTGTCTTTCAGAGAAAGCAATTTCAGTATCATTCCCTGAATTTGATGTCTATGCTGACCTCCAGTGGCTTAACTTGCTATCTTTCTGCAGGGTATCAGTGTGCAGATGTACTCTGATACCCTGTAATAGTACTGCTACTGCTGCAATAAAGCAATCCGCTAATCAGTCTGCGCCTTTTTAAGTTCTGACTGAAATGTCAGAAAGGAGTGATTAAAATCTTTATTTCCGTGACAGATGCATACAGCGTGGCACAAGGAAAAGCAATGTCCATTGGTATGGTACACTGCCATAAAAATCTGCCTATGCTAGCACAAATTACCACTTAAAGAAATCCAGCTGTTAATAATGTTATTGATGGCATCTTTTCTTGCCATTACCTGTCACTGTATCCTAAAAACTGGCCATTTGCATCTATAGCATACACTTTCTGTCAGAAGTGATCGTGCATTTAGGAAACTACAGTTTAATTTGTGATAGACTGCAAATGATTGGCCTGACTGTATTTTCTGCAGGACTGTTGACTGTTTGGAGGTCCCGACTGGAGCCACGAACCCTGTTGTCCCTGAACAAAGAAGAAGTGGAGGCTGTGTTTGGAGATGAAGGCTGTCGTGTCTACTCATAGGTCACTGTGCAGAAAGAACACAGGTCAGTCACAAACATCTGTCAAACTGCTTACACAGCTGTTTAATTCATAGACGTGCTTGTTTGTTGAAAAGCTCAGAGCCTTTGGATACTGTAGATACTGTGTGAATAAGACCCACATTCAGACTTTCAACAATTATCTGAGCACGTTAGGACAAGTAGATATACACAGGTACATAAAAACACAGGTGTCAGGTGTCAGAGTCTTAGTGATTATAGATCATCACTGAGCACACATTACATCTTTGAGGCAAAGATCAGTAATCCAGTGTGATACGTTTCTGAATATTTTACTGTTTATTCTCTAGTTATAACATACCCTGTATCAGAAACAAAGTCAAACTTTAATTTTGAGTCCAAATAGGTTTCATTTTGTTTTATTGATCTCAAATGATTATTTTTTGTTTTTATTTCTTTCTTTCATGAAAAAATAGCCCTAAAACCTCATTGTGTAGCTCTGCTGTTAATAACCATGATTGGTTTTGAAACGCCTGTTTGAACAACTCACAACCGGTAAGGCAAGGCAAGGCAAGGCAAGTTTATTTGTATAGCACAATTCAACAACAAGGTGATTCAAAGGTAAAATTAATTAGCAACATAACCTCTCAGAGATGTGGAGAGAATCAGATAAAAACGTGTCCACCATATGGTCTTGGTAAGCAACTTAAAAGTAACGTAAAATTATCAAGATTTTGCAGGGTTTCAGCATCACTTAGCAAGAAATGCTTCTGCATATTGTTGTTTTTGTCATTAAAAGTGAGATTATATGCAGCATATATGTTGCTGCCGTAAAGTGTCATTTACATTGAGCTTTTTGTTGGAATGTGTTTTCTAAAATAGATTTGGTGACGGTTTCTTTCAACACGGTTTCTTTATTGTATACTGAAAGAGCAGAACAGAAGAGCTGTATTTAAAGTTACACAAAGTTGCACGTTAGACAGGAGATAATAAACATTTTAATATATAGTTTGTTGTTTGAGTGAAAACAAATTATCCTGTTTAATCATTCAAATATTATCACAAGATAGAAAAATGAAAACTCATTTTAAATGAGTCACAGGGGCAAGTTTCACAACTGTGTTTATAACATCACACCGCTGCTGATCAAGATATTCTTAAGGCAACTTAGGAAAACCCTGTGATCTATAAAAATCAGCAAATCTGAAAACCAAAGTAAGATTTAACAATAACACCAATAATGAGAAAGATCCTTCCCACAATTTCGACTGAATTTTAAACTTGAAATGGATACAATCGCTTTCTGATGAAAAAGAGAAAAACGCTTCCTCTACATCAGTCAAGGAAATGCTGTCTGTTATTTATGGAGATATGCATCGAGCCACAGATCCCCCGAGCTTTTCAGTGACCTGTAAAAGTCCAAAAGAAAAGTCAATCTTTCCATAAAAGAAGACTGAGCCATGCACTGTATTTACAATCTTTCTAACAGTCTGCACTTACGTGACAATATCAGCAAAGCCTCGCCACAACGTTTTCACCCGGTAAGGAATCCCATGTTTCTCACAGAGTGCGCGGACCTGTTGGGCAACCAGGTGGTAGTTGTGGCGCGGCATGGTAGGGAACAAGCTTGAGAGAGAAAAGAAAGAGGAATTTTCCCTCAGATATGACGACATGATTCACTTTGATGTAGGCAAAGAGAGAGTTTCGTGGATCTGCTTGTACAGTTTTGTGCAAATGTCCTGAGCTACTCCTCATTTCTTTACGTTTTGCTGGGAAAATGAATAATAGGTCAATAATTTATTAAAAGATGCATAAATAAGTAGTTTTCGGGAATAGTTATCCAGACTTCTAGAAAGACATTTGAAGCTTATTTTTGGGTGCTGCTTCACTGCTTCAACAATGCTGAGGTCTGGGCTCTGGGGAGTCCAGTTGTGTTGTTGTTCTGTGTTTTACTGCACTGGGACTGTGTGTGATCATCATTATAAATGCAATGGTCAATTAGATGTTTTTCGTGGAAAACGTGTGATGTGGTGAATCAAAATCTGACTGTTCTTTTCTGTGTTCATAATTCCGTCAACTTCAACACTGGCTGAAATGCAGCCCCAAAACATGACAGAGCCTCCACCATGTTTGGATGTAGACACTCGCTGTTGTGCCTCTCTCCTTCTTCGATCGTCAGTTGTCATATTGATGAGAATTTTGTTGATCACTCAGTAAGACCTGTTGTCACTGATTTTCAGTACAGCTCTTGTGTTATTACCTCAGCCTTTTTTTCCCCATGCTTGCTTAAAAATGAAGTCTCGACAGCTACCCATCCACTACCGGTAACAAAGTGCTTAAAGATACAATGTCACAATAGTTGTTTGCTAAGTTGTTTGTTATACATAGACGCTTGAGTTCCTTTTTTTAATGCTCGAATTATTCATAGGTCAGTATTAAGTAGTTTAACAAACAAAGAAACGTTCCTCTGAGAATAGTCAACTGATATTAAATTAAAAAAACCCGAAAACCTTAAGAAACTGTTGCTGAAGACCGCTGTAAAAAGTTGCAATAAAGTCTGGCTCCTTTTAAGCAAAATATAAAGGTCATGTTATGGAGTAACGTGATGAGTTGCTTTTTCTGATGATTCACTTTTCACTAACAAACCCAACACCGTTAACAGTTAAGTGGCTTTATAAACAATAAAATATTCTTTTGAAAATGATCAGGGACAAAGGAGAACTATTGCTCAAGAACCTTTATAAAAATTACAGGGAAGTCTGGCTCATTGGAGGGAAATTCACTAGCTGCGACCACATTATCATTTAGGTTCAACTCCATTTCTAGACGGTAACAACAGATGGTGCACGCATGAATGGAGGGTGCGGTTTTTGGGAGGACTCAGAGGGGAGTGGCAGCCACTCCCAGACCAGACAAACCCCCATGTACGAATGAGAGGCGAATAAATTGGAAAAGGGAGGCAGTGTGAGGCAAAAAACCGAGAACAAACAGCTTGTCGTGCAGGCGGGTCATATATAGACAGAGAAGGGGAGTGTATGAGGTGTAGTCCTGTTCCTGAAATTCTGATAAATTATCTCAAGACATTTGAACAGTATTGTATCTGTAGAACAACTGTTTCTTATTTAATATCAGTAATCGACTTTGAACTCTCAGCAGTGTGAGCATGCTGAACATACATTTGTCTGCATTTGCTGCACTCATTTCACTTACTGGTGCTCGATTTGAAAGTTGAGGTGTCCGCTGAACCAGTCGTTGAAGAAGGACTGCTCAATATTACAGGTGGATTGTAACTGTCAAAAGGCCACGAAGGAGTTAATAAAAACATAATAAAGGGAATGGTTTTAGTCATCAAATGTCAGCAGTGCCTGCTGGTAAAAGTAGTACAAGTACCTGCATGGTCAGCCAGTCCCTGTGCTTTTCATGATCGATGTCCATCGGTATGTGATTCATCTGAGTCACCCACACAAACCAGTGACTCTCCAAAAACCTTGAACATTAAAAACAACATAATACTTTTGATTGAAAAGATGCTATAACATGATGCTAAAGAGTACCACAGTCTGTGTTACAGTTTGAGTCAGTCTGTTAATTGGTAACAAATCATGAGTTAATTATTTACATATCAGTAGTATTAGGAAGAGCATTAAAAAAATTTGGTTGACTTGTTTTATAAATATTTACCTGACAAAAAACATGAGTGCCAATGAGCCAAACACGCCATACAGCGGAATGTAACAGGAGAAGAATCGAAAGTAGTACGACAAGGACCACGCCAGATCCTTCACAAGACAAAAAAGTTCATTTTATCCTGATAATTTCTGCTTAAAAATAATCTTAATTCACCATATTCTTATTTTAAACTTATTCTGTTTTTACTTTAATGTTTTTTCTTTAGCCCTTATCCTTAAATATTTAATTAAAACGAAACTAAACCATCTGTAGCCTGACAGCTTACCACCCAGTCACGCCGGGATATCATGGTCTTCATTATCTGCATGTAGAAATAAACTGGAATGAGCAGCGGTGGTCCCACTGAAAGAAAAATACAAAAATATTTACTTTAAAGTTGCAACATTGTGAAATTATAGTTTTTATTCTTCTCGGACAAAACATACAGAGAAAGAAGTACTGGTGTTGGTGATTGTAGGGCATGTTTTTGATCTTCTTTATCCCATACTGCAACACAGAGGTAAAGAGGGGGTGTTAAGAAGTTGGACCGTATGAATGTTTGAAGAAATCAAAAATATTCGTTTAGTCCCGCTTGCCTCCACAGGTTGAGTCTGGCCAAGCACAAAGACATTCAGCATGTTGATATCGGGGTCCTTGGTGAAGATGTTGGGTTTAGCGTGATGCTGGAAATGTCTGTGATTCCACCAGTTTGCCGAAGCTCCCTGAGAAAATCGATCTTTTAATACCTGTGTTTAATTTATATGAAAAGAATATAACTGAGAGAGGTTACCTTTAAATGACCAATGACAAACTTGTGGACCAGGTGATTCCAGGTGGACTTTTTGAAGACCGACAGGTGACCAAAGTCATGCTGCAGCCATCCAGCCTGTGACTAGAGAAGAAGGAACAGCTGTTATACTGGCCACATACAGCCAGAGCCTGTGCTGCAGGTGGTCAGTTTAGGACTACGTTCCATCACTGGACTCGTAAAAAGACAAGAGCAGGAATCGAAACTGAGCGCTTAGAGGGTCTGAAATCCCAGGTTTGCCCCTCAGCGCAGCTCCAGAAGCCACCTAAGTGTCCTTATCTAGAGGACCTTGAGCTGCCTGAGCCAGAGGACGTAGAGTCCAAACTGTCCGTTGACCCTTCACCTCTGGCCCCTGGTGGATTCAGCCGATCTTGGCCACCTGAGGAATCCAGTCCTCTACCAGTTACGAGCCATGCCACCAGAGATGTCCCTTTACCTCCTGCCATGCCTCAGGAATGGTCCAGTCTCTGTCACAGGCCTCCGTGCCCACCCCCTGAACAACTCTGTGTTCATCCCTCTGCTGGGGCCCTGAATTGCTTCATTTTCTCTGTTGGTCCATGCCATCCCACAGATCTGAGCCTCGGCCATGCTGCCCCTGTGTTTCAGCCAAATGAACAGCTACCCTGTTCTACTAGCCCCGAGCCCTTGTGTTGTTGCTTTTTGTTTTTCATCCCTGGAGACTTCCATCACCCATTTGGGTCAGCTGAGTTTGTGTCAGGTGGGGATACACTGTGTCATGGACACTGAAGTTTTGGATTAT
Organism: Haplochromis burtoni; assembly: GCF_018398535.1. Taxonomy (NCBI): domain Eukaryota; kingdom Metazoa; phylum Chordata; class Actinopteri; order Cichliformes; family Cichlidae; genus Haplochromis; species Haplochromis burtoni. Next base: position 289,042 of record NW_024582685.1, on the reverse strand, counting down.
TCCTTTTGTTTTTAAATTCTTGTATTTTTGGTGTTTTTAATCTTTTGAGTTTTGTACATAGCAGTCATTTCCTGGTGGGTTTCTTTATGCTTTTGTCTTTAGGTGTTTTTAGTTTTTTGCGAACTATCTTTTGCCAAGATGAAAGTTATAGTTCATATTCAATTTCCCGAGTTTTAGTTTATCCTGCATGTGTTTCCCTGTTGTTTAGTCCCTGTCTGTGTTACTTGCAGAAATGCATACTAGGACCCATTTAAAGTTTATGTCTGAAAAGTTCATGTCTCAATTACCTGAGCAGTTGCCAGCAAAACTGAGCAAAGTAAGGTCAGGATCCAGCCCGTCCCCCACATTGAAACAATGAGCCATGCAAGGGCTTCTAGCAGAATGATGTGACTGAGGTGGAGGAAGAAAAACAAAGGCCGAGCTCGAAACAGACCCTTTTTCTCCACCTGATCTCGTAGAGTTTCAAAATCCTGCACGAGGGCTGCCTGGGTGCAGAGAAGAAGAAACAAACCATTCTAAAAAGCTGAAAAGGTGATGCACTGATATTACATTTGTAAAAGTGTTTGTTTGTTCAAGGTAACAAAACCTGACCATCTAGAATCTCAGATGCTCCCAACACTCGGCACTTCATAATTAACAAAACAAATCTGCTAATTTTTTTAACTTACATTAATTTCACTACATCACTCACATGTTATCAATAAAAAAATAAGGGACTTTAATTAAAGGCTCACATTTTTGTCCCGGTCCTGGCTTGGCTCTGTTGCCGCTAACTCTCCGATCAGCAGCGGCTTCAGAAACTTTTGCGCAAACTTAAGATCAGGATGGAAAGCAGTGAATGCTTCCTAAAAAACAAAGAAACAAGCAAAAAGAAAAAGAAAAAAAGAAAGAAAGAAATTTAATCAAAAACAAAAAAGTTTTCAGATCCTAAAAAAAACTGTTTAAAGATAAATTCTCACATGATTTAATTGTTCATAGTAATGCCACAGCATTAAAGCAGCAGTGTTACCATCTGGCAGACGTTACAGGAGCCTGTCTGCTCGGACTACAAGACTTAAAAACAGTTTTTACCACCAAGCCATACGACACCTCAACCACAACACTTAAACACACACACACACTCCACAGGACGTACTCAGAAGCTACCCTGCAGCTTCACAAGTACTCTGTTTAATCTGCACTGGTCACTCCACTTTATTGTTATTGATATTTATATTTAAAAAGTGCAATACTGTAATTTTCTGCTGCTCATTCCTGTGCAATATCCCATCTGCCCTTCCGTCATATTTCTTTTCAAGATTTTCTTATTTAATCAATGGTGTACATATATTTATATTTATAGATTCATATATATTTAGTCATCGTTTCTCTTTTACCACGTCTCTCTAATATTTTGCTCTTTCCTATTTTTCTATTTTTTTTAATTATTATTTTTTATTATATTTTCTTCTACTGTACCTGCTGCTGAGTGACTGCTGCTCGTCAAACACATTTCATTGCAATGTTGACCCTGTGCTAACTTGCATATGACAACTAAAACTGAAAACTGAAAACTGAAACAGCAATTCATTGCTGTATAGCAAAGTTGTGTACAGTCATAGTTGAGGGGTTTCAAATATGGGGGCCACCCTCACACAATGAGACAAAAAAATGAATATTGACCAGAATAAAATGGAAAACAAGCTTCGGCATCAGTTCTGTACTTGTGTCAGTATTTTGGAGTTTCTAATATTTTTGTTCTTGAACAGTTATTTAGGGCGTGTATGAAATCCCTTTCTATCACAATTGCAAGGAACTTATCAATATGCGAGGAGTGCCAGGGGACTAGCACAGACACTATGTTTTGTAAGAAATGAGAAACCACTGAGTTTTTATCTCTAAAATAAAATACTAATAAGATACTCTTAACCCTTCCAATGTTGCAATAAAATCTATTTATTTATTATTTCATTAATTGCTGTCAATTTGAGATACTAGAAAAGTCAAGTCAGAATAGAGTAAAATAAATAAATAATTGATAAAACAAATAACTAAATAAATGACAGCTCTGAAGAGTTTTCTTGAAAAATGTCAGTAGAATGTCTCTTTCAGTGTTTTGGAGCTGCCACAGAAAAAAAATCATGAACTGCTTTATCCGGCTTAACGGTAGAAGGTTGCTTTGAGGAGCTGAGAGATCAAGAAGTATTAGGAGCAGAGAAGTTTGGCAAAAAGGATGAAACCGCTTTTTAAACTTCAAAAATCTGGACTTCTGGATTTTTTCCCCCACACTAAAGTGTCAACATGACTGATCCATTTCACTTCTCCTCTTCATGTCTCTGTTGTAAGTAGGGGAGACCGGGGATAGTTGTAACGTGGGTCAGTTGTAACACTTCCAATTTCTCCAATCAGGGCTAAGTTTCAAATGATGTGACTCATCCTGTGCATGCCCAACTCAGTTCTGCTATCACATGTGAAAAATCAGCACATTTTGTCAAACACAGACAATTTAACACGAAAAAAAGTAATTTGTATGCCAAAAAGTAAGTTTTTCTACTTTATTTCAATTTCTAATAGCATTATCTGCTTTGCAGTTAAACTCATCAAACTTAAATTATGTTATTTGTATGTCTATGGGGATATATTCTGTGTAGGTCTTTAGTGCTAATGTTTTAGCCGTTGGCTGTAATGTTAGCTAGTTCATGGCTATAGGAGTCTGGGTCAGTTGTAACAGCAACAGTCTGGGTTAGTTGTAACAATAATGCAGATGTTACAACTTACCACACTATTACTTTAACTTATATTAAACAAGTTGGGGCAACGACATCAGCAGAGAGAGGTTCACTGGTCGCTTTTGTATATGCGGTTAATGCCATTGGCAACACAATTCCTCCACTGTTTGTGTTCCCACACATACATTATGCAGACCTCTGTGTCAGAGATGGACCAGTAGGAAGTACTGGTAGTGGAAATAAATCAGGATGGGTGCAAGAAACAGATTTCCTCATCTTTCTGAAGCACTTTGCAAACCACACCAAGGTAAGCCATGATAAAAAGTAATGGAATTGCGATGCTGGTGAACAACTACATTTTTTCAGCTTCATTGTTATGTTCAAAATTGGTGCAAGAGTTGTAGGTTATAATGCCCACTGAGCCAATGAGGCCAAACTCAAGGAAGACCAACCAAAATTAATGAAATATTCAGTTGCAGAAAATTCCATAATTTGTCTTTTTTGGGGGGTTGGAATATGTTCAAAAGCTAGATTTCTGCATTCTGTCCACACACACACACAGCTACATAAATGGCTCTAAGTGCATTCATGTGTTGAATAAACAAAGATTACATGTTAATGTTTTGTCAGTACCCTTATTTCATTGTGTTACATTTTACCCCAGGATATGTTACAACTAACCCAGACTATGGGGTTAATTGTAACATTTCACTCTTTGTGTTTGAGACCATACCATGCAATGGGTAATTGTGCTGCAGAGAAAATAGCTGCACTATTTAATAGCCGAGACATGTAAATACTTTGCATTACATTTTGAATCCACTACCTTAAAAGAGCTCCAATTTACAGACAGAAATGTGAAAAATGTTACAACTATCCCCGGTCTCCCCTATCAGGTAATGTTTCGTGAAATGAACGAAGAGAAACCTACTTTGTCATTTGATGTCTTTCAAAATAAAATCACATGAAAAAAAGCACAGGTCTGTATAATGAAAACGTACCGTGGCATCCTCTCCAGCATAGTGGCCGATGACTCGAAACCCTCCCGGATGCCTTTTGGCCCACTGAGTGATGTTGTAAACCTTTCGATCGATGACCAGCCATTGATCATTCCTGCTGCAGTGGCTTTGCACCTCCTCCCAGGTGTAAACGCCTTTAGCTTTCCCGCTGGCAGGCTCTCCTGGCCCCGTCTGCTGGCCTCCACGTCCCATCCTCACCGCTGTCTCTGGTCTAAATTCACCTGAACTCTAGAGGGTCAGTCAGCCGCAAAGTTTCACACCTGGATGTAAAAAGGGCGGATTCAGGGAGGAAAACTCATAGGGTGGATGTTACTGGTATACTGTTGCTTTCTTTAGTTTAATAAGTTGACTGTGGCACAGAAAAACAAAGAGGAGTGCAACATCACTCACTAATAATTCATGATGAAATCCGAATACCATCTATTGGAGCTACAGTTGAAGCAGGTCGGTTTTCACCCACTGACTTTGCGTCATTCGTCTTTATCGGCATTAAACGCCGATCTAAATGTTAGACGCACATTTTCACTTAAAAACAGGAAATTGAACAATATTGAGGACACAAGTGCGTTTTATACGTGAGTGCACAGGTTAAAAAATAACTAGTCAACGTTAATGTGTAAAATCTAGACACAGAAATGACTGTAGCGCCATGGAAAAAAGCGTTAATTAAATAATTAAATAATAGCGGCAGATAACGGGCGGCTGGCTGTGCACGCCAAAACATGAAGATGATATTTACTCACAGCATCCAGATTTTAAACCAGCCTCCCCGGGTTTCGGGCACGTTAAAAGATCGATTCAGTGAGCTCAAGTCCTTTTTATATAACAATCATCCCCAAAAACCCATCCTCTGCCTTCCCTATACGCACACCATTTCATCCACGCACTCCTTCTGTACAAACTCTGAGCAGATCATTCGAGGTGTCTGAGCCAATCGGCGCACAGTACATTCTTGTCCCCTGGCCAGTGTGCCATAGGCTCAATAAACTGCTCGTCTGAACAGTGCAAAGTCGTTTGAGCGCACAGACGAAAAATAGTTTTAGTCTGGGAGATGTCACACACAGTTTCTGACAGTTTCTGATTTGATAGAAGGATTAAAGACACGGGAGGTCTTTAAGGGGCAACCCTGCTATTTATTTATTTACTTTTTGTTGTTTTTGTTTTGTTTTTTAATTTTTTGTTACCTCCCCCAAAATGCTTCTATACCTAATTAACCCGTTTAACTCCTAACTCCCATTTTTTCTCCAAATAGTTTAATGTTGTATGTCTAAAAAGTTTACAATTATTGCACATTTGAAATTGCTTCTTCTTCTTTTTTCTTTTTTTCAAAAATATTATATCAAAACACACGCTCCATAAAAACATGCAGACCATCAACGGGTAAACAAAATGCAGGACTCTTGGATATCAGACATGTCGAAAGCATTGTTGTGTCAAGCTTAAAGTGATGTTGACGCCAATTGTAATCATTATTGTGCTGGCAGTGCTCCAGTAAGAGCAGAAAGTTTCCATCTCTAAGGCCATTTTTATTTTATATGCCCTCCTGTTCGCCAAACGACCATAATGCCAGCGATAACGAATTTCTGCACATTCAGTGTCGTAAAATAATGACTCACTTAATTGCGCACTGTTGCAAAATAGGACAATTTATACTACTTTAGATCAGATAGTTTTTTTAGTGCCACACCACTAGCTTGAAAGGAGAAGCACAGAAGCAAAACAAAAAACAAACAAAAAACAAAACAAAAAAACAGGCAATACGTTCTGTGAACAATAATTTGCATCTCCTAAAAATGTTGCTGCAGACAAATGGCTACAGTACACGCAGAGGTACTACAGTCAGTATGTTTTTAAATTTTAACTGCTTGAAAAGTTGCAAATATTTTTACTTTACTGCAAATACCGAGGCTGTCAAGCATGCTTTAGCTGCAAATTCTGATGCATGGGCTGCCATTCCCTCCCTCACCAGCAGATTGTGCTCCTTTAGTCAAACCGCTTGCTTGTCATTTGACTCAGTGAATCAACAGTATGCAGGCTTATCATTAGTGTTGTGTTGCTTCTGTTGTTCTTAAGAAATATATAAAATATTGCAATGAAATCCAAACCAAATATCTGAATCATCTTTCAGTCTACAGAATGCACATCTATTGTCCATTGCCAATTAAGATATGCGCACAGATGTGTAATTAATACAACGACATGCAATCTAAAGGAGCAAGCAAGTTAACTGAGAAAGCCCTGGACTAAAAACTAAACTGCACAGGCCCAATGGAGCCAGATAAGTAGTATTAGTACAGTAAGAAAGAACTTGACAGTTTGATGTGATGTCAGTAAGATGCAAATGATGTAAACCATTATATGCACAATGGTTTCCTGCTTTTGTCATGGAGTTTGAAGACCTCACTAGGTAAGTAAGACATTATGTGTCTGAAGAAAAAAAATGATGCAGAATTATTAATAGAAGTAGCTCGAAAGGTTGGCTTTAGAAGCAGCTATTGTAGAAAAGAGAGCTCAAGTAAGAATATTGATGGAGAATGAGGCAAGTTACTATGGCTCAAAAATATTTGTTCTGTGAATTTCAATTATAGGAAGAATTAAAGGAAAAAGAACAGAGATGTCATCCCACGGCCAAGATTACATAAATGTTAATAAATTCACAGGATTTAAGGTCAAGACACAGACAAAAACAGTCATGGTATTCTAGAAAAGTATGATCAATAGAAACAGGCTTAGCTGCCTGTTAGAGATGTTTCAGTTTTCATGGGGGAGCCACTACAGATCCTTTATGGGAGCTTTTGAAAAAACCATTGAGCAGAGTACTGAAAATGGAACTGCAGGAGAAACATAATCCCTTATTTGCAATTAAGAATACATGACACTAAACAGAGCATTCAAGGAAACACAATGACTGTTTCAGAAGCATTATGGAGATCAGGTAACAATTATTAGCACTTATACTGATTAAGCCCTGAAAAACTCAGAAGATGGTGTGTTTATTCTGACTTGTTGTTGTAACACAATAGAAGACGTGAAATTTAAAGAGGGAACGCATAACCATAGAAACATGACAATAGCGCCATACAAAAGGAGGAAAACGTACCACAAACAGCATTAGAAAATCAAAGAACACAGACGGTGCAGAGCAAGTTTGGCTGACTGTGCTGTCTTTGTGGTGAAGACTCTTCTAGGCTGCGTGGAGTACAGACCTGTGCAAAATGAAAGCATAAATTCTACAGATAAGACATCTCATTACCGAGACAACCCAATCTCAATGTGGAAACAAAACAGCTGCTGGTAAATCGGTAGGCCTACAAAACACGGTCATTGTCATGACGAGGAAGCAATGTCTCAGGAAGACAGGTAGTTTATGCTGTCAGTATGTTGATCGACATTACTGCTGAGAAATGTAACACTAAAAATTCCAGACTGAGTAAAGAGCTGCCAGTTTGACAAGAGAACTGATTAAAAGAAATCTTTCTTAAACACCGCAAAGCTGTTATGTGGAGCCAGTTTGAAGAAAAAATAATTAAATGTGTTAAAGTTCCTTAAGCACAGCTTAACCATAAAGTTTGATATATCCCACCCCATGCTGTGCAACACCTGAATTAAAAAACAAAAACCGTTTTTTGTTAGAGTGCACAGCATCATTTCAGGATGAGTCACTGAATGCTATTGGTATTGATGACAGGGACCTGTGCTCACCAATACACTCACTGTTGTCTCGGTGAGGTTTGGAAAGAGGCTTTAGCACACTCGATTATTGTTTTATCAGTTGAGAGTTTGGGAAGAAGATTCCAACTTATTTACATTTTTGCATGGTCATGAGCCCAGTATGCCACCAGGAACCTTCAACAACAACAGTCAATATAAGCCCAAATACTTTAAATCATTGTAATCCTGAAGATGTGGTGCTAATATTAAGCTTTCATCCCCTGGAAGTGTGTGGATAATGAGAGGAATAGTTCAGACCATCCCAGACTCATCTGGTACACAGAGTGAAGCTGCAGACCGACAGTATCTTGGAGAGATCTATAAATAAATGGTGTTTGTTGCTAGAAGCAGGGTTAACACAAGATCTAATGATGATAAGATGTAGACAACAGAAACTGATTACTTATTGTATTAATCTTATTAAAGGATTGTTTTACATCGATGGCTCTTAGCATTTAGCTTGTGTAATGGCTTCCTGTTTAACCATTAGGGTCAGAAATGTAAGAGACACAGTGTGAGAAGTTGATTTAATTTGAATTTTGTTAATTTTTTATTCTTCATTTCTAATTCTTGCAAGACAAAATTAAGATGTAAAAAAAAGATGAATTCATATTCTATGTTGCCGAAAGTATTTGCTTGTCTGTTAACATGATGTTGACCCACTCTTTACAAATGTAATAGCTTCATCTCTACTGGGAAGGTTTATGATTGTGTGTATGGAAATTTTTGACCTCTCTTCCATAAGTGCATTTGTGAGGTCAGACACTGATGTTGGACAGGAAGGCCTGGCTTACATTCTCTTCGCTAATTCATCCCAAAGGTGTTCTATCTATAGGTCAGGACTCTGTGCAGGCCACTCAAGTTGTTCCAGACCAAAGTCACTTATCAATGTCTTTATGGACCTTGCTTTGTGTAGAGGTGCAGAGTCATCTTTAAATAATAAGGGGGCAACTCCAAACTGTTCTCACAAAGTCGGGAGCATGAAATTGTTCAAAATGTCTCGGTATGCTGAAGGATTAGGAGTTCCTTTAACTGGAAATAAGGAACAGATCCCAACTCCGGAAAAACAACCCTACACCATAATCACCCCTCCACTAAGCTTTACATTTGTCACAATGAAGTCAGACAAGTACCGTTCTCCTGGCAACCGCCAACACAGACTCATCCATCAGATTGCCAGATGGAGACGTGTGATGTCCGTTGCTCTAGAGTCCACTGGCGGTGTGCTTTTCACCACTGCGTCAGCTCTCTGTGCACTGAGCTATTCTGAAGGCCACATGAAGTCTGGAGGTCTGTGGTGACTGACTCTGCAGAAAGTTGGCGACCTCGTCACATTGTGCGCCTCAGCATCCACTGACATTGTTCTGTCTTTTAACTTGGTCTACCACTTCATGTCTTTGTTGCTGTTGTTCTCAATCACTTCCACTTGTTTATAATACTACAAACAGTTTACTGTAGAAGCAAGGAGATTTTACTATTTAAATTGTTGGCGTCATGCCTAGATGCTTGATTTTATACATCTGTAGGCATGGAAGTGATCAGAATACCTGAATTCAGTGGCCATTTGCAGCAAGGCAACAGAGCCACATTAGGCACAAGAGGGTAGAGGTTTTGAAGTGTTTCACATAATATAACTTGATAATTCGAAAGTAGACATCTTTGAAATGAATTGCATCTCCTTTCATCTGCATCATGCTCAAGTTACTGTGCTCACAGCTCATTAGTGGCTTGCCACAGTTCACTAAGTTGACAGATGCTCTACAACATTCAACTCCATTTGTATCTTGGGTGATTCAGCCCACCCAAAATGCTGCAGGGTGGAAGAACAGTAAAAGAAAATCATATGGTTGGGTCTGCTCTATGGGATTTGAACTCTTTTTGGGAAGTATTTGTTCAGAAACTAGTTTATTTGGTGACAGCAAACCCAGCTGGCAGGAGAGTTCATGTTTTTCAGTTTTTCTTCAGGTTTGCGTAATTTGTGAGTTCATGTCACTTTGACTTGAGTTGTAATCTTATCTGCTTTGAACAGCTGAGGCATGTTATCAAGATGTACTATAATGGATTCAGAGAAGTGTAGAGCATTACTATCTAACATACGAGCTAATGAGAAGGGTAAAGGTTTCTTTATCAATGCTTGGGGATGTGTTTCTTAATCAGATGCCTCCAGTGTGGTAATCAGATGAGATTTGTTTCCATCATCTTTCTATGCTGCAGCTGTAGACACTGAGTATTGAGTACCAGATCATCAGTGACATAGTAGCTCACCTGGCTCACGATACAGTACAGGTTACTGTACTGTGTGAAGTACAGAAACCTTTTCTTGTCATTGGTTGGTTGGATCCTTGAGAAGTGAAGAAATGAATGAAAGCGTTTGAGTTCAGAACTATTTTAAGCTGTAACCATGGCTATAAAAACCAGGAAAACATGTGAAGACGTCAGCAAGTCATAGCATTGATCATATTACTGTTATTAGCGTCATGGCGACAGGGAGATCCCAAACATGCCTTTATAATGAGGGAGTCAACCAGTAGGACCACTCCCTTCCTCTTCATGACCAATAAGATGATCATTATTGCCATAAAACTAAATACAAGTTGTAGGTGATATATTTCAAGATATTTCATCATTTGAAAAATATGTCGTTTCCGTATCATTTTGTGCATGCAAAATTCCTCACACATGTAGCCTGCTAGCATTTAGCACAAAGCTATGCTGCATCTATGTATGCTATTACGCTTTTAAAGATATTCTACAAATGTAGAATTAAAATTGAAATGAAAATGCTAATCAGATCAGTTCTTATTAGGGAAACGAGCAGTAATGTGTCCCAGCTAAACCTAAAATCTTAACAGCAAAGAAAAGAAGTTGCATGAAATATCCCAGTATCCCAATATCCCAGTGAGCCATGTATATGTACAGTATGTGTCTGCAATTTTTGACAATATTCAAAGATTAATAACACTAAACAATGTGAAACAAGCAGTGACTCCTGAGTCAGGCAAAGCAGATCTTTGAGTGACAGATCACTAATGCAGTGTGGTGATCTTTCACTATGTTTATTCCCTTGTTATAACATGCCCTATATAAACAAGAACAGAAAACTTTAGAGAGTTTTTAGTTTGATTTATTGGTCTCAGTGAAATTATCCATGTGGTATTGCAGTGTAATGGTTTCTCTATAGAAAGAGCACAACATGTTACAAAGCAGTTACATTCATTTAAAGTAGTTTCACAAACGATAACAAACAGTTTACAAAGGTTTTGTAGTTTATATAAATGATTGTGTCTAATCATTCAGATAGTTTTCTTTTACATCTGGTGATGCTAATGCTAATAATAAGTCACAGGTAGGTTTTAGAGCTGTGTTATCATCACATTGCTGCTGATCAAGATACTGTTAAGGCAACTTAGGAAAACCCCATCATCTATAAACCAAACAAAGACTTTGTTACAACAATAAGAGGGATCTTTCCCACGGCATTGACTCAAACAGATACAGTCGATTTTTATTGAATAAGAGAAAAACACTTTTTTTTACACCAGTGGAGGAAAATACAGTCTTTCATTTATGGAGATATGCATCGAGCCAGAGGTCCCCTGAGGTTTTCAGTGACCTGAATGAGGAAGTCAGAACAAAAAATAGCCAGCCCATCAGTGTGTGTGTCAGGTAAGCAGTCCTTCCATAAAAGAAGACTGAGTCATATATTGTATTTACAGCCATTTTCATGCTCTGTTATCATTGTACTTACGTGACAATATCAGCAAAGCCTCGCCACAAAGTTTTTTCTTGGTACGGAATCCCGTGTTTTTCGCAGAGCTCACGGACCTGTGGGGCCACCAGGTGGTAGTTGTGCCGCGGCATCATTGGAAACAAGCTTGCAAAAGAAAAGAAACGGAAGCTGATTTTTTTGTAATTGTTGCATTGTGGCATATTTTGTTACATAAAATCATTGTAACATATAAGTGTGCAAACAGTGAGTGTAGTTCTGCAAGAAAAAAAATTCTGTTTGAAAAAATGGGCGATAGCTCACTATGGATGGGTGTAAAATCCGAATAGTGTTCACCACTGGTTAAGTGGTGTAGCTTGAGTTTAATGTGTGCCTGTGACCATGCCTGATGAATTACATCTCTCAGTCTTCTGACTATTCTTTAAAACTCTTTTTTTATAATAGAGACTTTCTATCTTTAAATGCAGAATTAATGTTGTTAAATTATTATCAGTACTTCAGTTTACACAGTCGTGCTCTAGTTTTTGACAGGTTTCAAATTTCACTTACTGGTGCTCGATTTGAAAGTTGAGGTGTCCACTGAACCAGTCGTTGAAGAAGGACTGCTCGATATTACAGGTGGATTGTAACTGAATGACAGAATGAGTCAAAAGAGTGCAAATGAGTTAATAAGGTCCTAGTAAATATAAGGGAAGGTGTAAACAGATGTTTGTGATCTGGGATGTTCATGAGTATTGGGTAAATGCAGAAAATATTTAAAGTGTCCAAAACTTTTATACAACCTTGTAAAAGTGGTACAGGTACCTGCATGGTCAGCCAGTCCTTGTGCTTTTCATGATCGATGTCCATCGGTATGTGATTCATCTGAGTCACCCACACAAACCAGTGACTCTCCAAAAACCTGTAACATTAAAAACAATATCATATTGAGGTGATACATAACGTGGCCAAAGGGTACGAAAAATGGAATCACTTTCTATTGCAGTGTACTTTATTAGGTATACAGCGGTCAAATATGTTAAGTTTAATGTTTGCTAATAAAGTCAGGCTTTTCCACACACATTCCAGCAATATAGAGCAAAATATGGTGCATCTCAGCTCAAGGACAATATATTTTGAAAGGAATGGACAATATAAGGCATCAAAGTCTGTTAACTGGTAACAATTCATTTGTTAATGAGTGCAATGTTTTCTTATTTTAAATAGTTACCTGACTATGCTTATGAGCACCAATGAGCCAACTAGGCCATACAGGGGTATATAAGAGGAGAAGAAGCGAAGGTAGAATGAGATGAACCAAGCCAGATCCTTCACAAGACAAGAAAGTTTATATGATTTATGTAATTTCTTTTTTAATTATGACAATCATGATTAATTATAATCTTATTTTTACATATGCTCTATTCTGTGCCATTTTTTTTTGCTGTAATGTTTCTCTTAAATACTGTAAGCTCAAATACAAAATTCAATCTAACACATCAAATGGAAAATGCCTATATGAAATCTAATATACTACACCCAGTCAGTATATTATTATATACACCTACCACCAAGTCACGCCGGGATACCATGGTCTGTATTACATGAATGTTGAAGAAAACTGGAATGATCAGCGGTGGTCCCACTATATTTAAATATATATATATAAATATATAAAAAAGGTGCAACGTTAAAAAGTTGTAGTTATTATTCTTTTTAAATGACTCTTAAAAAACATACCAAGAAAGAAGTACTTGTGTTGACGATTGTAAGGCATGTGTTTGATCTTCTTTATCCCGTACTGTAACACAGAGGTAAACAGTGGATGATGACGAGTTGGACCGTGCGAGTGCTTAAAAACATAAGAAATACTATCTTCGTGCTACTTGCTTCCACTGGTTGAGTTCGGCCAAGTACGAAGAGGTGCAACGTGTTGATATCCGGGTCCTTAATGAAGATGTTGGGTTTAGCGTGATGCCTGAAATGTCGGTGATTCCACCAGTTGGAAGAAGCTCCCTGAAAAAAGAAAGAAAAAACCTTTAAGTATCTGTGTTTCATTTCAATGGAGAGAGGATTATAACTAAGAGAGGTTACCTTTAAATGACCAATGACAAACTTGTGGGCGAGGTGATTCCAGCTGGACTTTTTGAAGACAGACAGGTGACCGAAGTCATGCTGCAGCCATCCAGCCTGTGCCTGGAGAAGAAGCAGGAAAACAAATGTTTTGGGTGAAAGACTTCTCTTTAAATGGACCTGATTTCCAACACCATGTATTTGTATGCATGACTAGCTGTTTGTCTTTTATCAGTCCTGTGTTTCTGCATCTCAGTTCATACTTTTCTCAAACAATTATTTATGCTCCCTTTAATATGAATGGTTAGCTTTTGTAAACAGAAGATTTGCACAGTCTGTGGGAGGGGCTTCTGTCCTGACAGCCAGAGCAGTGTCAGTGATGAACATATTAGGAATACCTTCCATCACTGGCATTGTAAAGGGGCAAGAACAGAAACTGAAACTGTGCATTGAGAGCAGTCTGAAGGTTTTTGGCTCACTTTTACACATTTATTATTATTGATATCCATTATTTAAAACTTTGTCTCTGTTTAATGTAACCATGCACTTGGTGTATGCATATATTTCAAAACATAAGGAAAGCATAATAAGGCCCATTTAAAATTTATGTCTGAATCACCTGAGCGGTTGCGAGAAACACAGAGCACACAAGTGTTTGTATCCAGCCTGTGCCCCACATCCAGACGGTCAGCCATCCGAGGGCTTCTAGCAGCAGGATGTGACTGAGGTGGAGGAAGAAAAACAAAGGCTGAGCTCGAAACAGACCCCTTTTCTCCACCTGAGCTCGTAATGTTTCAAAATCCTGCACGATGGCTGCCTGGGTGCAGAGAAAAAGAAACAAACAATTCTGTAAAACTGAAACTGTAATATATTGATGTGATACTTCTGAAATCAAGAATTTTGGATTTGAGCTATTTTAGGTTTTCATACAGTGAAACAAGACATTAAGGTGGCTAAAAAAAACCCACCTAGAATCTCAGATGTTCCCAACACTCAGCACTTCATAACTAACATAAGAGATCAGTGAATTATCAAACTTACGTCTGTCTCTCATTTATTACACTAGATCACTCACATGTTGTCAATAAAAAAAAGGGACTTTGATTAAAGGCTCACATTTTTGTCTCGGTCCTGGCTCGGCTCAGTCGTTGCCAACTCTCCGATCAGCAGCGGCTTCAGAAACTTTTGCACAAACTTAGGATCAGGATGAAAAGCAGTGAATGCTTCCTAAAAACAAACACAACAAAAATTGTAATTTACTAAAAAGTTAGGTAGCAGTGGAAATAGTTATCAGATTGTAAAAAAAATAAATCATGCATTCACTTCAGCTAAATTCTAACATGTAAAAATGCTAAAAGTAAAATGATGTTCCCTGTAAGTTCCCTGTAAGACATTACATTGTTTATCATAATTCAGCTGCCTGAAAGCAGCGTTTCAGTGCTGTAGCTGGTTCTGCTACACCTACTCATGTTCTTCCATCCATATTATCGAGCTTTCTGCTATTTTTATTCTGGAACAGTTATTTAGGTATACTAAAACCTCAGAGGGGGAATCTCTTTCTGTTAGAGCTGCAAGGAACTTAGAGACATGTTAGGAGTTGTGGGAAGCCCAGGTGTAGTTCACAGACTGGCATAAACTTTACTTTTTGATTGGAATGGCAACACAAATCTTAAACAAATATAAATGAATTAACGCTTATGATGATAGTTTCATGTGATCTCTTTCAAAATAAAATCATATGAACATAAATGCACAGGCCTGTATATTTTCATTGTATTTTGAAGGAAACATGACATACCGTGGCATCCTCTCCAGCATAGTAGCTGATGACTTGAAACCCTCCCGGATGCCTTTTGGCCCACTGAGTGATGTTGTAAACCTTTCGATCGATGACCAGCCATTGATCATTCCTGCTGCAGTGGCTCTGCACCTCCTCCCAGGTGTAAACGCCTTTAGCTTTCCCGCTGTCCGGCTCTCCCGGCACCGTCTGCTGGCTTCCACCTCCCATCCTTACCGCTGCTTCTGGTCTGAATGCACCTGAGCTCTAACAGGTCACAAAGTTTCACACCTGTTTTCACACAAAAAATGCACAAAATTTCCATGTAACTTTGTTACATACCCAGCACATACAGGCAACGTACACCATTAAATTTAATGGATTCTGGGCAAAAAATTGCTTGGTATGCGTTCAGTACCAACTCTGTTCCTTAATCATTGGTTATTTGAATAAATAAACCTTTGATTTTAGAAGTTTCAGCTGCATCTTACTCACAATCATTGCTTCATGTTTACTGAAGGTGAAGAAACCTTTTTTCAGTGTGAGTGTAAAAAATGGCTTTCAAATGGTTTGAAATGTGCAGAGAGAAAAACTCGTACGGCAGATTTTTCTATGCTGTTTGAGCTGGTTGTGGTCCAGATCTAAAACAAAGAGAAGTGCAACATCACCCACTACTATGGGGAAACTAGTGAAGCTAGGAAACCACCAAATGGAGCTAAATCAGGTCGGTTTTCACCTACTAACTTTATCGACATTAAAGATCAATCTAACAGACGCACACCCACAAATACTTAAAAACAGGAAAAACATCGACGCACACAAGTGCGTTTTCCACACGAATGCGTGGACTGGGAGAAGTCTGATCGTCGTTAACGTGTAGAAACCAAGACAAAACCGACAAACCGCCATCGAAAAGCATTTAATGACTAAATAATAGCGGGAGATAGCGGGTGGTTAGCTATGCACGTCGCAGCATGTAGATAATTAATATTTACTTACAGCATCCAGATTTTAACCAGCGTCCCTCACGCACACTAATAAGAGATCGATTCTGAGGGTTCGGGTCCTTTTTATATAACAAGCATCCACAAACCCATCCCCATGCTTACCTTGTAGGCTCATTGTCACATCCACGCACTCATTCGGTACAAACTCCGAGCAGAATCATTCGAGGCGTCTGGGCCAATCGGCGCACAGCATTCTCTCGTCTGGCGGCGAGAGTACCATAGGTCATAAACCATCTGAACAGCGCAAAGTCGTGTGATCGCAGAGACCGCAAACAGTCCCCTGGAGGACTTTAACTGTGGACTCATGAGTCCGATTGGTTGTAGATGTGGAGCTGCTTCTGATTTGTGTAGCGGACTAAATACACAGCTACACAGCAGGTCTTTAAGGGGTCCTCTCAACCCTGCTCCCTTTTTGTTGTTACTTTCCATCCTCCCTAAATGCTTTACATGGAAACTGGGCTGTAGTTTGCTTCGAAGAGTCTAATTCAGGTGTGTCAAACATAAGGTCCATAATCGAAAGACTCCAATCTAGTCCACTGGAGAGCTTTGAAGGACAACAACATTTTAAAATACATTTCAACTCCCCCCCAATCATTGCTACTCCATCAAAGTGAGTATGCAATAGATAAACAATTAAATGACAGGAACGTTCCTGCTTTTAAATACTATCTACTATATAATTTTTTTTCAGTGATCCACTGTAAGTATGAATATTAATAATATCAATTAAAAAACTTTGTAAGACTGTGCTTTAATCCAGCTTTCTATTTTATGATAACGGGACAGTCAGGGCAATGAGCTACTAGAACTTTTTCTGTAATTTGACACATTTCTTACAATTTAAACCCAAAGAGTTCTTTATTAGCTAAACCGCTGTTTCTTTATCATGTAGAAAAACTGAGACATTCTGTTAAAATTGCACTTTTTCCCTTATATTAAGATATTTTAGTGATTCAAGTTGTAATTGAGTTTCTTTTCACTGACAGATGACAGCACTTTTACTGGTCTGGCCCACTTAAGATCGATGTAGGCTGTATGTGACTCACAATTTAACATCCCTGGTCTCTCAGATTGTCATAATAATTGTGCTGGCAGTGTTTGTATGAGAGCAGAAAGTTTCCATGTTTAAGGCTATCTTTATTTAGTGTGACCCTTTGACACTGAAAAACAAAATGTCAGTGTTAACAGTTTCCTTGTTAAATAATCACTGGAGGGGGTGCTGCAAAATAAGACAACAATTTGTACTACTAGCCTAATTCCCTCAAAGTTGGGATGCTATGTAAAATGCAAATAAAATAGAACATAATTATTTGCAAATCTCATAAACCCATATTGTATTCACAGAAATGACAAATAAAACAGGGACAAAAACGAGGAAATTCTAAGTTTTTGCTAAAACTTTCATATGCTTTTTCAAAGCATGCCATTTCTAAACACATCAGTTTTCTTTAGAAAGCAATACAATAACAGAATTATTTCCGAAAAAACAAAAAATGATTAGGGTCAATTTAAATGTATAATTAACCTTTTTATTGAGCCATGGCACCGTGGCGCTGTGCAGTGATGTCCTTTAACTTTCTAATGCTCATAGTGTGTAAAATCTAGTTAAAACTGTAAGTTACCT
Source organism: Haplochromis burtoni (assembly GCF_018398535.1). Classification (NCBI taxonomy): domain Eukaryota; kingdom Metazoa; phylum Chordata; class Actinopteri; order Cichliformes; family Cichlidae; genus Haplochromis; species Haplochromis burtoni. Next base: position 271,417 of record NW_024582685.1, on the reverse strand, counting down.
GCCAGTTTACACACAGTATAAAAGCTTTAGCAAGAGAGAAAGCTTCATGCCAAAAACAAAGAAATTACTTAAGTCATTTCTTTATGATAGACTTGGATATCAATACACCTACCTCCTGGAGAGTGTTGTTCACTTGCTTGGCTATTGTGAAGGGCTAGAAATGATTCTGTGATCATCCATCATCCACCACTGTTGTCTTCTGTGGATATCCAGGTCTTTTTGTATTGCTGAGTTCACCAGTGCTTTCTGCCTTTCTCAGGATATAGCAAACAGATTTTGCCACTCCTAACATTTTAGCAATTTCTCAGAAGGGTTTTTTTCTGTCTTCACAGCTTAAGGATGGCTTGTTTCACCTGCATGAAGAGCTCCTTTGACTGCATGTTATCTGTTCACAGTAAAGAAAATCTTCCAAATGCAAGCACCATACCTCAGATCAACTCCAGGCCTTTTATCTGCTTAATTGACAATGACATAACAAAGGAATTGCCCAGACCTGCCCATGAAATAGACTTTGAGTCCAAATACTTTTGGTCCCTTTAAAAAGAGATTGGCACATGTTAAGGAGCTGAAACTCCTAAACCCTTCATTCAATTTAAATGTGGATACCTACAAAGTAAGCACTACAGTAAACACAAAAATTGTTGCCTGATGTCATTCTGTTTTTAGACTTGAACTGTTTGCATCATCAAATCACACATATTTTCCTTTACTGTAAATAAGCACAATGATGCTGTATCAGCTGCAGTTTTCTCCTTCACCAACAGATAGTGCAAATATGCTCCTTTAATGAAATTGCTTCCTTGTTCTCTTTTAACCTCAAGTTGCAAAAGCATGAAGGCCTCTCATTGCAGTCCTGTTTTGCTTCTTGTGTTTTCCAGAAACATTTATGAAATATATATAAATATTAAATACTTAATAATTATTGATTTTCCATTAGACCACCATGAAAAAATGATCATTAATAACTGTTTAGAGTTACTTTTCCTTTACCCTGTCCATGTGTTTGTTATGTGTGTGTTTGTCCATGGTAGTGAAGTCATGCAGTGCTTCATCTGCATTCAACACTTTCACCTCAACAGTCACATCTATTCACTGCCTGAGGTCTCAGTCTTTTATGTCCCCTGCTTACAGTTCACTGTGTCATTTCAGGGTCATTTTAATGCTATATAGAAATTTGCTAATCAGCTCTTTTGGTCCTCAGCATATCAGACAGGATTATCCTCAAGCAGCGCGCCGCCTGTCTCCCTGTTTGTCCGCTTCTTCTGCCATAGCTTATCAAGCTGACAGAAGCCCTGCACATCTGACCCCAGCATCTTTTATAGACTTTTCCTCAGTATCACAACCAACAGCATAGACTGTCAATCAGAAAACCTGCATGCTGTTATTAAGTTTTTTGATGAATTCGGGCTAAAGGTTAACTTTCATTTTGGTCCCTCAAATGAAAGGTGGGGGTATTTTCCTCAGAAAAGAGTGAGAGACTTTTTACTTTGGCATCACTACACTTTTCATCCCATCAGTTACATTATCTCATATCTGAATATTTCTTTGGAGATTTACATTCAAATGACACATAAGATTCATTCAAAGCAACATTTGGGTCAGAATAGGTTGCAACCCATCAACAGATATGTAAGTGTAAAGAAGAAATATTAGAACCTAAAGAACCTAAACCTTTTGCTGCCAAGTATTGAGTCTGTTTTTCAAAAACAAAACAAAAAGGTAAGTAATTTGGGATGAAATGCTCAGTAAAGTATCAATAGTAAGATAGAAAGTATCATGTTCTTGTTGATAGTAGCATGTGATCATTATTGCATTATGTGAATGCTGTAATCTCCTCAGTACAAATTCAGTATAGTCAGTATAAACAGCATTGCAAATTTTAAGATACGGGAGATGAAGTTATATGGTCAGATTCATTAAAAATACAGTGTCGGATTGGTTCATCTTGAACCTTCATTATTTTAGGATGTTTTTCTTTCAGTGTTTCTTTCAGATTAAAGTATAATGTTAAGGTTGAACTGAATTCTGAATTAGTTTAATACAGAAAAACAAATGGCTGAAAACGCTACAATAGTCTCAGTAATATCCTGTAATACTGTGGGGTAAACTATGAGAAACAGAGAATAGTTCTGTACTGGACAAAGTTAGTCTTTTCTGGAACTGTTGTTGCCCTTTTAGTTAAAACTGCTCTGGGCTCACCCAAATGTTGGAGCTATTTTGAGCCGCGGTGTAGGAATATTTTTCAGTCGTGTCACATTCATTTCAATCTGAGCTGCACTTTAGTCCACTGTATCTGTGTCACGTAGAGAAAAATTAAAACCCTGTAAAGCTTTGAGTTGTTTATTGGCATTTGCTGAGACTTTTCCTGCACTAAATTATTCCACCCATCGTTTTGCTAAATAAAAAAAAAGGCATCTGAATAATTAACAAAACAGAACTGAAATATGAAGTGCGGAAAATCTTTAATCAGGAGGGTTTTTTTGTTTGGTTGTTTTTTTTTTCTGGAATTCAGAGTATTGATCACTGAAACATTTTCAGAAGCAATCTGAAAATGTAGTGTAATAAAGTGAAATCAAAGGTTGACTGTAGGGTGATTAGCCCTCACAGCAATAAGGTTCAAATCTAGTCTGGGACGTTTCTGAGTGTGCGTGGGTTCTGTCCGGGCAATCCAGCTTTGTTCCACAGTCCAAAAACAAGCATGTTAGATTAATTGATGATTCTGGATTAACCCCTGGAATTTCTCTCTGACTTTTGATTCATGGTTGGACAACATCAGACAACAGGAAGTGTGACAACATCACTTAAACCAAAAAGGCTTAATGATCTGTAAGACTGGATCCAAAGGGTGGCTACAGGCAACCTACTGGCCATCAGAGGACGGTGCATATATTTACAGAACTGAAGCAAATGGATGGATGGAATTTTTACATAAAAAATTTGACAATTAAACTATATGAGCCATAATGTGAAGAAACAACAGTAAAAGAGAAATATTTTAGCAATCGTTGCAGAGTTGTTTGTTCACTTTAGGTTTGCATATAAAACCATACTATATGTGAATCTCATATTGTACTTGGGAGTCCTATTGCATAAGAATGTGAGTGACCAAAGACTACTTGGTTTGCAGTGATTTGGTTAGGAGAAAAAACATAACAGCAAGTCTTGAGTTTTGTGCTCTGTCAAACAATTTTATAGGTCTCAGCAGGTCACCTACAAAAATGAGTAAAACCAAAATTAAGTAGACCATTGTGGACAGTGAGCCTCATCTCCATCATCAAACATACAAATAGCCGTACATAAAGATTTATAGTAGCTACAAACGGCAAAACCACAAATGTATTTATTTGTTTTGAAAGGCTGTTTCTCGTTTCGTATGGATTTATAGTGACAACATTTTACGAGGAAAAGTAATAAACTGTAACGCTGTAACTGTAGCTCTGTAACACAGAGCGCAGAGTGTGCTCTGTGTCACTCTGTGGCAGGACTAATACTCCAGACACAAAATGAATCTAAAAACTATTAATTGCAATTAAAAAGTGGCGCTGGCGGTTAATACATAGCGAATGTGTAAATATAAGCGTAGGTAAGCCTGCGAATTTTCTTGTCGTCTGTGCAGATGAACATAAATATCAGGATAATGTTTATCACTATTAATATTCTTTTTTGTTTATCGTTTGATCAAACCCTCACACCTAAAAATTTGTTTGTGGGAAAAAGTTGTTTTTAAAGTTGCTTCTTTTTTTAAAATATATTTATTTCTAAGAGGCTACTTCTATCATACCGGCGCACGCGCACACACACACACGCACTCACACGAGGACACACTGGCCATGTGACGTGAATGCCCCCTGTTCCTGTTACAGAAGGAGGGAGGCAGCAGTTGAATGTAAACCTTCACACTGATGGAGAGAAGCGGCCAACATCAGGAGTTGAGGGGAGTCAGTGAGCGCTGTTCTTTTCCAGTATGTGCAGGTTTTTTTGTTTTTCCTCGGGCGCGGATTATTACTCCGGGAAACCTCGGCCTCTAATGGGGAGCAGCTGCATTAACTAGTGAACAGACTTCCATTAACTGTTTTTCTTTGCCGCCAGCCAGGTCACTGAGTGCGCACACACTGTGGTAGGCTCCCTGTTTAGTGGCACTTTTTTTCTCCTCTTCTAATAGAGAAACCGGATCACGTGAACAGGTGGCGTTATCTTTCCCTTAAAAGCCCCGAGGAAGTTAGAGAGGAAAGAAGAGGGTAAGGACTGCAAGAATTCAATTTCAGCTCAAAATTCAGCTGGATTTTGTTGAACTCAACTATCAACAACACCTTTACTATTACTATTATTACTATTACTACTACTACTACTACTATTACTACTATTATTATCATTACTATTACTCTGCAGTTTGTTAGATCTTTTCCGCTGCTGTTTTGTGATGAAGCTGTAGATGAAGGGACAACGAGACACTTGACAAACTGCTTTGGTATGGCTGCCGGAGTGTTAACTGGCCTGGGCCAGGATGTGGTTTGCAGCCAGTGGGTACAACCACAAAACAGCAGCAGCTCCCAAGCTCAGGGTTGACTTGTCACAGACACTCCCTCATCAAATGACTCTGTCTTGACTCACACAGGAGTCACAAAGGTGCTGCAGGCAACAGCATGGGCAACTCCTCCAGGAAGGGAGGGGGAGAAGAAGAGGAGGAAGAGGGGGGGAAAGATGGCGAAGAGGCAGAATTTTCCGAGAAGGAGAAGGAAGTAGTGCAGGAAGTAGAGGAGGAACTTCCGCTTGGAGTGGAGGAGTTGCTGGAGAGTGGAGACCCCGTGTTGGACTTGAGCTACCGTAAATTTAAGCGTTTGCCTTCACGTGTTTGTGACCTGATGCATCTGGAGAAGCTTTATGTTTGTGGAAACAGCCTGCGCACCCTGCCCGACAGCATCTCCCAGCTGCAGGGTCTGCGGATACTTGCCCTCGACTTCAACAAAATAGAAGATGTTCCTCTGGCCGTGTGCGACCTCACTAACCTCACCCGCCTCTATTTGGGCAGCAACCGCCTAATGAGCTTTCCACCTGAGCTGAGCAACCTGCAGAATCTGCGGTGCTTGTGGATGGAGAGCAACTACTTCCAGAGATTCCCACGAGTGCTCTATGACTTACCCAACCTCAAGTCCCTGCAGATGGGGGACAACCGCCTGAAGACTCTGCCTCCTGACTTGTGGCGCATGGAGGCTCTGAGGGGATTGTGGCTCTACGGAAACCGCTTTGACACCTTCCCAAAAGTCCTTCTTCGAATGAAGTCCTTGGAGATCCTAGACCTGGACCGCAACAAGATATCAGAAATTCCCAGCCTGAAGCGTCTTAGAGCCCTGCGCCTTTTCTCCTATGACCACAACCCAGTCAAGGAACCTCCTATAGTAGGTGAAGACGCCGTCTTGGTTGGGGAGGGAGCTGCAGAGTTTTTGGAGGTGCGTGAGGCCAGGAAGGAGAGACGACGAAAGGAAGCAGAGAAAGAGGCAGAAGAGCTGGCACTTGCAGGAGAGGAGCCGGTGATTCATGGCATCCTCAAGAACAGCAGCTCAAAGCAAGCACCAAATGAAGCTGCAGTGACCATAGAGGACACAGATGTTAAAGAGGAAGAGCTTCTGGTGAAGGAGGAAGAAGTGGAGGATGAAGTGGAGGAAGAGGAAGGAGGGTATGTGGAGCCTCCAATAAACGAGTATGGCGGGACTGAGCTCGAATATGACGAAGAGGCGGTCGAATATGAGACAGAGGAGCTGATATGTGAGGGAGAAGGGTTTGAGTTTGAGGGAGAGGAGCTAGAGTATGAGAGGGCTGAGATGGACTATGAGGATGTGGAGGAGTTGGATGACACAGGGAGACAAGATGAAGGGGCGTGAAAGGCCCCTCCAAGATCCAGATGTTCTGCAGGACAAGCTGGACATGAATGACAGGAAATCCTGCAGATACAGTTGATGTTTTGGGACTTTTTTGTGTAGCTGTGCTGCTAATTTAAAACCTGTTGTTTGCTGTGAATATAAATGAGCCGGGCATTATGTGTCTAAAAATTAACAACATCTCACTCATCTCCATGTGATCAGATCAGAGCTGGACTCAGGTAAAGAGAGTGTGTGTGTGTGTACAGTGTGTGTAGTTGTTTTACAATAAAACTACTTGCAGTGGGCATAGGAGACCAAGTTTCCCGTTATTAAATAATTACCCGTCTGATTATGTCAGTCACTTGTGGGAATATATTTCTTAATTGTGAAGCGGTGAAACCACTAGCCGCCGCTTGCTTCACTGACACAATTTAACATTTCTGTTACATCATCATCAGTGTCTGTTTTATGTGCTCGACAGTGCACCTCATCTTGGTTCATCACTATTTCTATAAACCGAGACTGTCTGTGCGTGCAAATGGACGTACTGGACTTGGATATACAAAATATTTATGACATGCTAAACAAAACCCCCCCAACTCTTGTCAGTGTTGTGTAAGCATTCCTGTGAGTGTCAGTGCCCAGAACGAACGAGAGACGAGCGGGATTATTACAGCGATGAATAGCTGGGGTGCCTCACCATAAAAGGGAAGTCCATAGGGAGGGAACATGAAATAGACTTGACTCCCCCACCACCAATCAAAAGCCCCCCTGCAGGTCAGGTGAAGGCTCGGGTGACCTTTGTGTACTCCTTTTTGTCTGTGACTACACCTTTTCTATCTTTGTCTCTAGCATGGAGCAGGCCAGGCCCTTGTTCTCCTCTCATCTCTGCACTCATTATTCATGTGGGGCGCGCGTGTAATCCAATCCTCTTTCCCTCCACGTATCTTTTTCTCACATCTCATTGAAAGAGTGAAATATTTATCCCAACACTAAAATATTAATGCTTGCACTCATGAGGCAGAGCGTGTCAACTCGTGTGTCTACGCTCGGGAACAGACTCAGACTCACCACTCTAATTTTAGATTTGTTTCTACACGGAAAACCACACATAATACATGTTATAAATGCAGGGCAGCAGTTGATAGATATTTTTACTACTGTTTAGCTGTTTTGGTAAATATTATACAGTTTTTTTGGTCGCTATCGAGAAAGGTAGAGTCCCCCAAGCTTTTCCTCTCATTACATCCAAGATGATACAGAGTGCTATAACAGAGCTTAGTATGTCCTTTTGTTAATAGAAAAATCATCTTTATTCTTAATTAATATATTAAAAAAAACCTGATTAATATGTTAAATGAGAAATATAGTTTGAATCATGGAAATGTTTGTTTTAATGCCTGGATTGTGTGTGCAAAGACATCACTTTTGAGCAAAACTAAAAAATAACCAAACAAAAACACACATTTGGTTCCAACTTCTTGACTTGAACTTGAATTACTATTACATGTGTTAATTTACATCATGTAAATGATGTTTCAGCTCTTGTTTGGTCACTTCCTTTACTTCTAATAATAACAAAGCTGTGTGTGCAGCTATGCTATGAGGCCAGCTGACTCACAGCATCATTGCTAACATGCTGATATTGAGAGGTAGCATTGTTTACAGCGTTAACTCGTCTTAGTCCAGCTTTTTGGATTGCTAACATTTCCTTTGCTCTAAACCAATTATAGCTAAAACTAACAAAATGTAGATTTTGGACAAAACAAAACTGATCTGATGAAAATCTTAAGGGGTCTCCAAAATCAGTCAAAGTCATCCTCTGGGGAAATTTTATGTATAAAAACCTCCTGGCAGTTAATCAAATAGTTAATTCAGTCCAGAGTACATCACTGGAGAAACCAACAGACTGACATTGCCTGTCTTGCATCACTGTGGCTGACATACACACTCACTGGATCCCAATGTTTGCCAGTATCTCCCTTTTGCCTTCAGATCTGCCTTAATTATTTGTGGCATAGTTTTAACAAGATACTGGAAACATTCATTTCAGATTGTGGTCCATATTAACATGACAGGATCACATTTGCTACAAATTTACAAATCTTCTAATCTAACAGATTCCAAAGGTGCTCTACTAGATTGAGATCTTCAACTATGGAGACTATTTGAAGACAGTGAATTCATTGTCACGTTCAACAAACCAGTTCGAAATGTCAGCTTTGTGACATGGCACATGATATCCTGCTGGAAGCATCATCAGAAGATGGGAACACTGTGATCATAAAGGGATGGACATGGTCAGCAACAATACTCACGTGGGAGGTGGTGTTTAAAGAATGCTCAACTGATACTTAGGGACCTAACATGAGCCAAGAAAATGTCTTTCCCACCATTACACCACCAGCCTGAACCACTGATACAAGGCAGGATGGTTCCATGCTTCGGCTTTACCATCCCAGCATCACAGTCGAATCTAAACTCAAACTAGGCAAAGGTTTCTAATCTTCTATTGCCTAGTTTTGGTGAGAGAGCTTCTTGCTGCCATGTGACACACCGCACATTCAAAGATTCTCTTTTGCATATCTTGGTTGTAACGAGTGGTTATTTGAGTTAGTGTTGCATTTATAAGAGCTTGAAGCAGTCTAGCCATTCTTCTGATCTCTGGCATCAACAAGGCGTTTTTACCCAGACGAGCTGCATGTGATTGACTAACTAGATAAGCACATCTCTCCAACTGACTGATAATGCAATTAAGTGTATATTATGGCTGTTAATGTCACATATCTTTCATAAATACTATGGTGACACCCCCAAAAAACCAACGTAGTTAAAAATCTCTTGTTTTGACACAAGAGTCATTATATTGATAATGCATAATGGATTACACTGATAATGTAATGTCGTTTCTGAGAGTTGGCTCAGAGTAGGTGCACAGTATGTAGCTGCACAATAGTGCAATCTCAGCCTCCTACTCAGTTTAGGCTCTGCTGCTCATCCAGACTCTGCTGTGGGTGGCAGAACAGTTTGACACACCACAGACATCCTTGGAAATCAGTGCCTTACTCAGCCTGGCTGTAATTATTTTTCCCATTAGTTTACACTCCTCTCATTCTCTGTAGGTCAGTGACAGTAAGGTGGTCAAAGACAATGCATCATCTCGTTCACTCCCTCTTTGGATTTCTACCATTCACACATCTGGCTGGCGAAGTTTCCACTCAAAAAAAAAAAGCAATTCATATTTGTTGTATGCATTTAAACTATTTTATTAATAGAACATGCCAGACTGCAAACCAACAAAAAACTTCAGTTTTTTATTTGTGACAAAGCAGCAATGCAGGTATCATCACAGGTGTGAGAAGGTCTAGCCCCTGAGGATGTACCTGTAGAATAAAACTAGGTCATGTCAGTCAAAGGAAATCTGTATGAAACGACTTCATGAGCATAACATACATACCTGTCCGTATCCCGAAGATTGTAGCCACTTTCCATTTTAGAGCTGACAATCCTGGGACAAGAGTTCGTTGATTTGAACTTTTCTGGACTTTTCCAGTTTCTGTCATCACGATGACAAAACCTGGAAAATAAGCAGGTAGCCAAATAGTGTAACACACTTTACAGTTATAGGGTGAAAAGTGACAATTTATTAAGTTAATGAATTAACTTAATTACACTTACTTGCTTTTATAATGTGTGATGAAGTCTGAAGGATCAAGTGGTGCATCAGGAAAAGTTTGGTTTTTATGAGTGTTCAGAACATATCCTGTGGGTTCCTAAAAAATTAAAATGTTGTTGAACAATCCAGATAACGTGCTGATAAATAGAGTGAAAAACTATTGCATGAACATATTTAACCTTTTGTCCAATGATAGATGGCATCGGGGCCTCTGTTTTAGTCTGGGGCGATGACAGAAGAGAGACCTAGATGATTAGAGACAGAAATAAGTAATTAAATAAAAACAAAAAGCATTAATGTTGCGCTTTTACATCAAAGAAAAACTGTGAAGAAGTCAGCACTAACAGGGTGGGCCAAGGGAGCGATGTCACCTCGTGTGAATCCCGTTTCTCTGCAAGAACGGCTGCACAGGCCCGATTTCGCCTCAGTACCCTGTGACACAGAACAAACTTCAGAGTTATACATGAAAGATTCCCCTGCGCTCCCCCCCCGAATGAATTCAGCTTTTTGTGTGGCTCAACCTGCAGCAGGGACAGTGGCATGAAGTCTGTTTTCATCACTGAGCTGGGAGTCTGATGAGGTTCACCCTGAATATCAACAGTTGACAGTTACAAGTAGATATACAGATAAGAACTCACAGATACACATACTGTAGCTGCCAGAGGACTTCAACTGTACTGGTCTTATTTATATGCATTAAAAAATTGAAAAGATTCAAATATCCCAGTTTCAGCATTTGGCATGCTGTCTATATACTTGATTACACAGTCACCAGCCACCTTGGACACACCTGTTCAACTGATGATTAACACAAGTACCTCAAACAACCAATCACGTGGGAGAAGCTCAGTGTAATTAGACATGTAGCCAAGCTTCAGAACGAGGGAAAGGGGTTATTTAATTAAGCGACTTTGAATGTTGCATGATTTACCCACCTCACAACCATCTCTGGAGTTTATAGAGAATGGCCTAAAAAAGAAAACATTCAGTGAGAATGGCTAAACTGCTCTAAGATGAAAGGTGGGCAACAGTAAGTCAAACAACCACTCCTTACAACTGTTCTGTTCTCAAATGGCCTCCTTCACAGGCATTAGATATCAATCCAGTAGGGCATCTTTGGGATGTCCAGTGAATAAATCTACAGCAACTGTGTGATACTATCACAACAATATGGACCAAAATCGGATGACTGTTTCCAACAATGTCTATTTGTCATGAGGACCCGAGGCCGCTCTGAGGCCTAAAGGGGTCCATCCCTGTACTAGTAAGATGCAACTAATGAAGTGGCCAGTGAGTCTACACAAGCTTTTTATGATTTGCATTCTGTTTTTTGTTAAATTTTGCACAGTATCCCAACTTTTGGATATAGCATGTAGTTTAAAACAAATATAATCCCTTTGTAACCATGATGTAAAGCCAGGTTTTGGATACACAGGCAGCATTTTCATTTGGATTTCTTAATAGGAGGTTATTAAAAAAATGGAAGAATATAAAAATCTCAGCTAAGAATAGCTTCCAATGCCTTTAAAAACCACTCACCATCAAGCTGGTGTTAACCTGAAGTTCTGCTGCCTTAGTGAAACCACTCCCTCCTTTAGGACCTACAGTCACATGGTTCTGAGAAACTGAAGCAACAATGTTAGCTTTTTCAAAATGAAACTGTGGCATTTTATTAAAGTTTTCCATTATTTGTAGTTATAAATGAACAGCTCAAGCTCACAAAGTTCTGCATTGTAGCCTTTAAATTACCTGCTGGCGTAGGACGATGAGGCACAAATGAACTTTGATATTCTGTCTGAGGAAACATTTAAGCAATAACAGAAAGTTTATGTATATAACATAATATTACACTTTCCATCATCTTGAAGAGGTGTGTTTAAGTGCTGTCAAACCGAGCTGTCATACCTTCGCCTCGACTGATGCGGTTTTTGGCTGAATCCTCAGCTGATGGAAGCCGCTGTTTCCAGGTTTGTTAACGATGTTTGTTGAAGACCCAGAACATCCAGAGTGGATGGGAGGCTGGTAGTGTCGTTTAGTTTGAGAGACGAAGCTGTCAGATAACAAGAGTCTGAAAAACAAAGGCAGAGCCGAGTCTGAGGTAACACTTCAGACAAACACGCTTCATTCTTGACAGTCTAGCTTTTTTTTCTTTTTTTTTTAAATCTTTTATCGCATCAGGGAATCTAATTTACAGTGAAGCACCTACTCACTTAAAGTCCTTTGTTTACATCCTTTGAACCTCTCTGTCAGAGATTTTCACACACTTTCATACTTGCCTGTATAACCCAAGTGCATAGGTCTAATTTCATACATCAGGAACTGGTTTCCGAGGTTCCATTTAGCTCTTCCTGTGTAATTCATCTCCCATCACACTGTTTTTCTGCTTTCCAGCTCCCCTCGGTTACTGATATTTCAGATTTCATCTATAAATCAAAACCTTCTACTTGTCAGCTAGACCCCATTCCTACAGTTTTGGTTAAGGCATGTCTACCTTTTTTGCTCCCCCTCATATCTGCCATTATCTGCTCTTCACTTACCATTGGAACTGTTCCTGCTTCCCTCAAAATTGCCATCATCACCCCAATATTGAAAAAAACTGGTCTAGATCCCAATAATTTTGAGAATTTTTGGCCTATTTCCAATCTACCATTCCTTTCAAAAATTCTTGAGAAAATAGTTGCCACACAACTCCACTCACATTTAACTAATAATAATCTGTATGAACAGTTCCAGTCTGGTTTTCGCCCCTCCCATAGCACTGAAACAGCACTTATAAAAACAACCAAGGATCTTCTCCGGTTTACTTTCCATTCTTATTCTCCTCGATCTGAGTGCTGCTTTCGACACTATTTCTCACTCTATACTTCTCAGTAGGCTAGCCTCTATTGGTCTCTCCCATACTCCACTAGCCTGGTTTAAATCATACCTGTCTGATGGGGCCCCTTCTTTTCATTATCTACCCTCTACTGCTTGGACATATTTTCCGTAAATGCAATATCCATTTTCACTGTTATGCCGATGACACCCAGCTTTATCTGTCCACTAAACCTGATTCTGCTCTTCCCCCATCCTCCCTTACCCTCTGTTTAGCTGAACTAAATTCATGGTTCTCTTCTAATTTTCTCAAACTCAATAGTAATAAGTCAGAGCTCCTCTTGGTAGGCGCTAAATCAACATTATCCAGAACCAACAGTTTCTCTGTTACTATCAATAACTCACCGGTCTTCGTTTCTTCCTCTGTGAAAAGTTTGGGTGTCATCCTCGACAGTACTTTATCTTTCAATTCACGCATTAATAATGTTACTTGGTCTGCATATTTTCAATTGCGCAACATTAATCGTCTCCGTTCTTTTCTCACCCCACATGCCACTGCCATTCTTGTCCATAGCCTTGTTACTTCCCGGATTGATTATTGTAATTCACTTCTTTTTGGTCTTACTCAAAAATCCATCCACAAGCTCCAACGTGTCCAGAACTCTGCTGCCCGTATCATCACCAGGACCCCTTCTGTCCACCACATCACTCCTGCCCTGCAGCAGCTTCATTGGCTCCCGGTCAAATACCGCATCAATTTCAAAATACTCTTGTAAGGCTATTCATCATCTCTCTCCTCCATATCTCTCTGATCTGGTTAAGATCACCGCCCCATCTCGTAGTCTCAGATCTTCTTCTTCCCTTTCACTCTCCGTCCCTTCCCCCTGTCTTGCAACCATGGGGAGCAGGGCTTTCAGCTGCTCTGCTCCACGACTCTGGAATTCCCTACCTCCCGATTTAAGAAATATCTCTTCCTTCTCCCTCTAAGTCCCAACTCAACAGTGACCTTGAGTGTTTTGAAAGGCACTTTCAAATAAAATGTATTATTATTATTATTACTTTCACATTTTGAAAGTAATAAAGTTCCTTTAAGCGTGGAAGCAGAGGCTTTGGAGAAAGATATCTGCAAGCATTCATCTAAATCCACAACGTGCCTGTAATCATTCTGGCTGACAAGATTTCACAGAGATGTGCAGCTTGACTGACATTTCTCAGATTCTTCTGTTAGCTTTTCTGCACATGTCAAAGTTGGACAAATATTAGCTCTACAGAGTCCCCCAGCCACCAGAGAGCTTTGCTCATCACTGAAGGAGAAGCACAGGTTTTGCTAATAACATTATCAGAAAATGATGAACCAAAATAGCCATTATAAAAGATGAGCAGAGGGCAGGGGGAAAAGTGTCCTGACACTTACGCAAACTGAGGGTTGTCAATGTGGTCCAAACTAGGCCTGTAATATATAGCTGGTCTGTGGTTTGATGTAAAGCCTGTCTCACTGGGACGCCCGAGATAAGAAGTGAATCCCATCCTGTCTGAGTCTGAGACAGATATAGCAAAATTGTCTGTCAGAACCCAAATTTGAATGCAAATCAGTGCGATTTATGCTGAAACTCTGGAGAGTCTCACTCATCATCTTCACCATGAGATGCTATGTAAGTAGTATTGTGGAGTTTGACAGCGTTGTTGGTCAGTTGCCCCTTCCTGCCAATTGCTCCAGTAGCCGGTATGACAATCCTCCCCTGTTCAGCCATCTGTGACTGCTGTAATGGAAACAGTCACTGACAACAGTGATGGATGGCAAAAAAAACAATCCTGTGGGCCTGCGGACACTGCTGTAACCACGAATAAAAGCAAGTGTTACATCTAAGTTTTTAGCTTCGGAAGCATCCAGTTAAATTTGGAGCTTGCTGAATAAATGAGAACAGAGTCAGAAGGAAATAATGTAATAAGCGCTGCCTTTGTCTACTGCTGTATGAGTGGAGAGAGAGCTGCGATCCTCCAGGAAAGTCCCAGCCATTTTTACTCACCCTGAATATAAATGATCCCAGAAAAAAAAAAAAAAAAAACTAAACTAAACACAAAAGCACTGAAATCTGCCACTTAGTCCCAGGACGTACCTGCAACTCCAGGCTGTTTGTTCACCTCTCTGTCTTCGGCAGGTTTTGTAGGTAAACAGGTCTCTGTTGCTAGGAGATGCAGTATAACGGCAGAGCACTGCAGGTGAAAAGTGAAACAGTCTGCTCCAATTCATGCCTTTAATGTTTCAGCTGGGAATGTTGTCCTCCTTTTTGTTTCCTTTAAGATGTGTCAAAGAAAGTACTCCCTCTTTGAGGTCTAAGGTTTGAAATATCACAACCTACAGTTTTTAAAAAGTCTTTACCAGATTGTAAAATTATTTTAATACACAAATCAGATGAACAGCACGTGACACATAGCACGTGCACACACCAAAATACAGACGTAATAAGAAAAATCACATGCACACCATGATTTAATAGCACGGCCATTGCAACATGTTTCTTTTTCATTCATTGTGTTGTAGATATGCTGCAATGCTTAGGCTCGTTGTCCTGTATTACTCATTTGGGCTTTATCTTTTAGACAGAAAGACTTAACTTTAGAACACTTTGGTAGTGAGGGGAGTTTATGATGGATCATCACCCCTACACCACTGTGCTTCACACTTGGTAGGTGTTTGGCTTTCACCAAACACGCCGCTGTACATTAGGGGTGGTGTGATCCCTGGCTGCTTCAGTCTTCATGCAAGTACAAAATGCTGAACTCCAAGTTCCCCATCACAGTCACATGATACATTTATCACGGTGTGAATCAGAATCAGAAAGGGTTTTATTGCCAAATGTTGAGCAGGTTTACAACATTAGGAAATTCCTGCGGTACTTAGTGCAAAACATATTGTAAGAAAACACTTAGATAAAAATAAAATTAAGCAGATTAATATATATATACACGTGTGCAGGTGATGATCAGTGCAAAAATGGAAGAGAATGCTTGTGTGAGTGAGGCAAGTTGTATAAAGCACTTTGAGAAGAGAAAAGTGGCATAGAAGAACCAAACATTTCCACTTAGGTCTCAGATTTCCAAACAACATTGTAGTTTGTTCAGATGCAGCTTCGCTGGTCTAAGCTGTGCTGCCATGTGCCTTTTAGAGAGTCCCATCTTCTGGCAAAATTTCCAAACAAGCCATACTTCATGTTCATGTTTTTTTTCTTCCTTTTCCAAACTGTATTGGCATGAGCTTTAAAATTTAGCATCCTAACTGACCTTGGGGTGAATTTGCTGGGCGGTCCACTCCTGGGAAGATTGCCAACAGTCTTGAATGTTTTCCACTTGTGAGTAATCTTTACAACCATAGAATGATGGACTTTATATTGTTTGGCCTTATGACCCTTCCCATATGGGCAGCAGAAACTGCTGTTCTAAGACAGCACAGACACCGTTCCTCCTTGAGATTGCATTAACACACACCTGACTGCGGCAGGCCAGTAAATTGCTAAGACTCCTGCTTTTATGCAGGGGTTCACTCTTGCTTATGATCACTCAATCAAGTGTGTTTGATTATCAGCACCTGGCTGCTGCTTACCCTCTCAATTCCTATAGAAGCAGTAAGGCTGCACTTAGTTTTGCACAAATCGCTTCTGCACTTTGGCTCAGTGTAATATGTCAGGTGTTGTTATGTATCTGACATTTTATATATATATATATATATATATATACCTCATTTTAAGACATGTTAAGGGTGAAATCGTTCGTGTTCATACAGATGATGTTTTTTGCAGTAATATGTTCTGCACAATAGATAGTTATACTAGAGTGGCTCCTGTGGCTTTCTTTTGTATTCATCAGACAGCCCTGTTGGTGTGACAGAGTCTGGATGTCTCAGTCATTCATCAGCACCATTTGCTTTATATTTAAACTTCTCTGATTGCATACTAACCAGTTTTCACACATTCTCGGCAGCAGCAGGCGGCGTTCAGGTGTTACAGCTGACTGGCAAAACTAATTTCTCATCCTATTAGTGTGTTTAATTTAGTCCTAAACACAAATGTGCGTGTGCATATTATATATAATTTCTGTTTTCCAACATTATTACTCCACGGTCTGTCTGTGTACCCACCCTTTGACCCAGCTGTTGCACATTCAGGCGACTGCTCACGCCAACTCAGTACTGTTAATAACATTAGAGAATATTTATTTAACCCAAAGATGTGTTTTATAAATAGAGAGTGTCATATATTGTAAACCTTTAGATTTTGTAAGGTGTAAAACTCACCTTGACCTCACATAAAATTTCTGATTCACAGAACCAGTTATCACCTCCGGCCGGCACAGTTACTCCGTGCGTCCACTGGATGGCATGGTGATGCCACCGTGGCTCTGTCTTTAGTCTAAGGTTATATAAAAATGATGGATGGCTTGAAATCTGCATGACATCTTGATAAAAATGTCCATCCGAGACAGGGAGTTATCATCCGCTGCCGTTAGCTGCCTAAAACGTGTCTCAACACCATCTCCATGAGCATCTTAATTTAACACTGAGGATTTTCAACCACTGGTGTTTTTTAGGCCAACCGGAATACTATCCAAGCTGGACATCAAAGTATTTCTTTATGGCTGCAGACATGGATGTATGTTATTCCTAATTAAAACTCGATCTGGGTGAGGTTCCTGATAAAACAAAAAGGGTGAAACAGCATGATTTTTACCCCATGACTTTCACACAACACCTACTTTGTATAACAGATCCCACATGCTCTTGCAAAACAGTACGAGCACTTCAAATGGTATTATTTGCTTTAGTCTTTCATTACTCCGTGGTATTCAGAATTTCAGAAGCCTGTGAAATCTAACTGTTTTTTTGTTTTTTTGTGACAAGCTGCTTGCCCTTTAAATTCACTAAATCTAACAGTGCATAACAGTCGCACCATTTCCACCTTTTCCTTTTAATTCTCACCTTCTATTCCTTCTCTTTTCATCTCATTTCCTTGGTCTCACACTGCTTCCTCACCTCTGCCACATCACTACTTGCTCCTTTTCTTTCCTCCATCTGGCCAACACTGGCAGTCGGCGGAGCCTGTCTTTACCAAGCTGTTGCTTGTATTGCCGTTCCACAGCCTTTCTTGCTTGACGTGCTGTCGAGCCAAGCCTGGAACCGTTCATTATCTCCTCCAAAAAATAACTACTGGGAAACGCCTGCTTCATTGAAACTGACAGTCTCATTTCCTGCTTCTATTCTCTTAAACACAATGTGCACATTATTGGCATCTCTAATTATAAATTCACATACGGCAGGAATAGACCACACGCCTATTTTTATTCCAGTCAAAGACAAAAACCAGATGATTTCACTTATATTCAAACAACTTCAGCCTGAGAGGCAGAGAGGAGAAATTGATCAGAGGATGAACCTGTTTCACTCTCAGCTTTCAACTCTCACAGGAGACTCTCACCTCTACCCTGATTCATTATCTCTGTAATTCACCAATTTATGTCTGCTGTCCATCTACATAACTCACATATAACATGACTGCTCTGTGATAAAGGTATCTCGATTAAGCCGACAGCGCTGGCAGTAAAGAAAAATCCTGCATCTTCTGCAACAGTTTGCACTTGAGATAACACTTGAAATGCAGGAGGGAGTAAAATGACAAAAAAAAAAAAGGTGGATGCAGTTGTTCTAAAAATAGATGAAGGTGATGCAAGCAAGTGTCTCCCGTCGAGATGATGTGCTTGGCTTGCCTGCAGCCGTCTGTTGTAGTTCAGGGAGGGACGAAACCTCGGCCTCTGTCAGCAGGGGCTCGGCTGGCTCCGTGCTCGTCTGTTTTCTGGCCAGCTCTGCTCCTGATACTCCGCTGCTCCAGGAGGAGAATCTCGGCGGTTTCTCTGTCAGTTCAATAACCTGTTTCTATGTCTGCCATAGAATAGCATGGAATTAATGTTTAGAGACATAAAGAGCTAGCTCAGGCGCTAAGACCCTTCTTTGTGTGGCGGGTCTCAGAGGTGCTCTCTCTGCTTCACTACCTCACTGTTCTGAGTCTTATCTCATTCCTGCTTCCTTTTCAACTTCTGCACTTAATAGGCAAATCTGGCACACACCGTTTGGAGCAAATTGCATTGTCATCTTTTTCCATTTTGAGTTTCAGCCAGCTTTGGTGCATGCAAAGAGACAGACCGTGATGAGATGAGATGAGGAGGACTCAGGCATAAAATAAGACATTTAAAGTCAAAACAAGATTTCCTGACATGCACAAGACAACTTGAGGAGAAACTGATTTACTGGAGGGAAAACATATTTTTGGTATCATGTTTATGCTGCGGGAAATTCCTTTGAATGCTTTGAATCTTGTGTGATAGACTGGATATGAAACACAGAGCTGTTGAACCGGATATCAGAATGAAATGAGCTGTATGAACAATGAAGCACCTAACTGATGAAAAATCTTTCTATCATCACTGACAAGGGATTAAAAAAAACTTCTTCATATTGCAGCATGTTCCTGTGTGGTTCGTTTACCTTCATGCTTAATACTCATTGCACAAGCGTTCCACTATACATTTTTAATTGCTCTCAAAGGCAAAAACAACCCTTGTAAATTGCCTCCTCTCTGAGCAAATGGCATTCAGCTACGTGTTAAATTGAAATAGTGTCATTTTAGCTTCTAATTATTTATAATACAGTTTAATTACACTGACTGCACGTTCTCCCGATTTAAATTCAGCACACAAATACACACCATATGGCATTAGGTGTAGACACAAATTTCTCCTTTTGTTGAGTGGCTTTTCCCCCCTTTTTTTGGCCTTACTTGTTAATGTCAATACCTAAAATGACATATTAGACTAAAATTTGTTTCCAGCATTCTCGGACTTGTTTTGACATTTAAAGGAAACAGTTTATTACTTCAGCGTGGAAGAGCCTGACGAGCCTGCACACAGCTCTCAATCATTTTCAGCATTTTTTATAAGAGCTGTAGCTTGGGCTGTGAAGCAGTTCTTATTGCTTAACATCAGCACCTCACTTCAGTAATGCCTTTACAGCTAAATACAGGGTGGGCCATTTATATGGATACACCGTAATAAAATGGGAATGGTTGGTGATATTAAAGTCCTGTTTGTGGCACATTAGTATATGTGAGGGGGCAAACTCCACAAGATGGGTGGTGACCATGGTGGCCATTTAGAAGTCGGCCATCTTGGATACAACTTTTGTTTTTTCAATAGGAAGAGGGCCATGTGACACATCAAACTTATTAGTAATGTCACAAGAAAAACAATGGTGTGCTTGGTTTCAACGTAACTTTATTCTTTCATGAGTTATTTACAAGTTTCTCTTTGTTCACAGCCATTGACATGTCAAAGAGGTTAACACGTGAGGAGTGAATCGAAATCGTGTTGATATCTGGTAAACGCAGTAACCGGGTCATTGCAGCAGATTTCAATGCAAGACACCCTACAAGACCACCCATCTCCCATGCTACAGTCAGCAAACTGCTTGCTAAGTTTCATGAAACTGGTTCAGTGTTGGATTTGCCAAAATGTGGAAGCAAGAAAACTGTCACTAATGGCTGTCCTAGCTTCATTCAGCAAGAGCTCACAGCGTAGCAAGAGCCCACAGCGTAGCACTCGCCACATGTCACTGGAGAGTGGCATTAGTCGAACATCCCTTCGGCAGATATTAGCTACTCACAAATGGCACCCTTACAAACTCCAGCTACTGCAGCATCTCAACGAGGACGACCCAGATCGGCGCACAGAATTTGCAGAATGGGCAAAATAAAAATTGGAACAGGACCCTCAGTTCATACAGAAGATTTTGTTCAGTGATGAGGCAAACAAAACCACCGCTATTGGTCTGACACTAACCCACATTGGATGGATCCCTCCAAGACTGTTGGAACAACAAAAGTGATGGTTTGGTGTGGTATATGGGGTACAACGATAGTGGGTCCATTCTTCATCAATGGAAACCTCAAGGTCACTGGATATTTGAAATTGCTACATGATGATGTGTTTCCCTCTTTATGCACTGAAGCTGGCACGTTCCCTGAGTTTTTCCAGCAAGATGGTGCACCACCACATTATGGGTGCCAGGTCCGAGCATTCCTAGATGAACAGTTTCCTGGAAGTGGATTGGTCGTCGTGGGCCAGTTGAATGGCCCCCAAGGTCTCCCGATCTGACCCCCTTAGACTTTTATCTTTGGGGTCATCTGAAGGCAATTGTCTATGGTGTGAAGATACGAGATGTGCAGCACCTGAAACTACGGACACTTGATGCCTGTGCTGGCATTTCTCCTGCGGTGTTGCTATCAGTGTGTGAAGAGTGGGAGAAGAGGGTTGCATTGACAATCCAACACAATGGGCAGCACATTGAACACATTTTATAAGTGGTCAGAAACTTGTAAATAACTCATGAAAGAATAAAGTTACATTGAAACCAAGCACACCATTGTTTTTTCTGTGACATTACCAATAAGTTTGATGTGTCACATGGCCCTCTTCCTATTGAAAAAACAAAAGTTGTATCCAAGATGGCCAAATTCTAAATGGCCACCATGGTCACCACCCATCTTGAGGAGTTTGCCCCCTCATATATACTAATGTGCCACAAACAGGACTTTAATATCACCAACCATTCCCATATAAATGGCCCACCCTGTAGACCTTTTTTCTAGAAAATTAATGAAAAGGGTAACTTGGTTAAGTTTTTCTTCTCTGGATGCAGTTGTGGTTTACCAGTACACAGGATGGAACTGAGTCTATGCCTATCTTACTGTGACAAGAAAAGATTTCTGCCATGAGGTTTTTTGAAGCACTTAAAAAATAATTTGGAAAGCATTTTCAGAAATGTCATATCCTATATGGTATGACATTTACATCATCAAAGATGAAAACCTGTTTGCGTAAACAAGTCAAAAGTTGCAAAAGTATGTTTACACTGATGACCTGTCCAGGGTGTATACCCAGCCTCTCTCTCTCTATGCTAGCTGGGATAGGCTCCAACAGACCCATGACCCTGAAAGGATAAGAGGAAGAGAATATTTGGATAGATATTTACACTTAAAAGTATGCATACTTTATGAGTATCTTTATGGTGTGTTCTCAGTGGTCAACTGGTCACCATGTTGGTTAAACAGAAAAGGTGGTCGGACCAGTCAGGCATCAGCTGTGAACCTCAGTGCTAGTAGTGATGCTAGTATTAGCAAGCGAGCTATCAGCAGCAGATATTTATCAGGCTAGTCTGCTACAAGGACGCTACTAATCAAAGTGTGTACAGAAGTCTGCTCCCTGTGGTGACTGTAAATGCAAGTGACAGCATGTAAAAAATGACATAAAATTTAATTAAGACTAAAGACTCAAAACACACTCTGAGTGTCATAGTTCAGTAATGTCAGTTAATTCAAAATCAAACGCAAAAGTAGACAAGTGAAAAAAATTGGTTTAGGCTTTGTCATTGTGATTAAATTTGTAGGTCCAAAAAGCAACAGGAGGATTTTTGTTTTTTGATTCATTTATTTGTAACTGGGATGTCTACATGACACCACAGGAATGCAGTGGTTAGCACTGTTGCCTCACAACAAGAAGGTCGTGGGTTTGAGTCGGTTATCTGGGACCTGCCTGTGTGGAGTTCTAAAATGCCCCACTGCAACCCTAAATTGGATGAGCAGAGGAAAATTCCACTTTCAGTTTTCCACATTAGCATGCTAACACATATTAATCAGCATTAAGGTAGAGCTTAAGCAGATGGGAAAGGCACTGCTTTGCAAATTTGATTAGCAAGTAATGTACTGTATGAGTTTTGAGACATTTCCTTTATATTTCGGTTCAAAAAAACATCCACAGCAGATGAACAGTATCTGAAGTCATGTCCTTAAAAACAGAAGATCCAGTAAAGACCTGACACAGGATTCAATTGATCCATCTACTCTTTGCTGATTAGTTTAGAAATAGTCTCATTGTAAGGCTGGCTGACAAGAAGACATTCTTAAGGAAGGGAAATAGAGAGAAAAGGCAATGAAAATTAAAATACAAAAACATAAAAACAAGCTCGAGGTTTTTCGTGCAAATGGTCAATAATATCTATAGCAGGAGGTCAGGAGAGAGGTACAGCAGTGAGTGTCTCCAGACATCTGTGAAACACAATGGAGGCTGTGTCATGGTTTGGGTCTGCATTTCATCCAAACGTGTTGTGATATTATTTGGAAAGCATCTAATTGACAACATAACAATGATTCCAAGCACACTACCAGTGAAAGCATACCTGGATAGAAAAATGCACAGTTGAGCACTCTTAGTCATGGATTGGCCTCCCCTGAGCCCAGACCTCAACATTATTGAACATTAAAGTAGCATTGTGGGATCATGTTGACAGAGAATGGAATGAAGGCAGCCAACATCGAAAGAAGAGCTTTGAATGTCCTTCAAGAAGCCTGGAGAACTATTCCTGAAGACCAAATATTGACTTCCAAGCTTATTAGAATTGTACTAACTCAGTTTTTACCTTTATGCTGTATTTCCATGTACCGTGTAATATGGTTCCACCCATTTCCCAGTTTCTGAACTAAATATAAAGAAATTATGGGTGGATCAAGACTTTTGCACAACACTTGTATTTTCAACAAATTAAATGTTGTATAAAATAATGATGCGAAAAATAAAGTTCCAGAGCTCTTGTTGAAGTTATTACTCAATTTTGTAACAAATTTCAAGTATTCCATTTCACTTTAAGACAAATAGGTGAACGAGTTCATGCAGCTCTGTAGGACTCATCCTCTGTGAACCATGAATATCTATTTAAGTCAATCAATCTATTAAAGAGTTGCTGAGATTTCACATTCTGAATGAACAGAAACTCAAAGGTTCTTGCAGGTTAAGTGATCAGCTACAGCAGCATCTCAACTCCTGGAAGTACCTTGTAAAATGAAAGGCAATAAAGAAGACCAATGAATCTCTGGACACAGGTGTAGTAAAAATGATTCTTTAATATGGAACAAAATCAGAGCTCAGCTCCAAGGCTCCATCCACCCAACACACTTTATAACACTGATGGGTGGAGGAGAACGAGAAAATCAACCAGTAAGATCACAGTCCGCTCGGCCAAAAAACAGGAGAGGCTAAAAAAACATGGAACGCAAAACCAAAGTGCTACTGGGCTTGACCTCGAGACGCCCTGGCTTCCTTCCCTCCTGACCCAGGATGTGACCACGTGCACACGCCTTTCTGCTGCCTCCCAGGGCTCTCCCACCTTCTCCTCTACTCCACCCTCAGGAGGTCAGAGGCTCCTCACAAACACAGACGACCCATTGACCTCTAAAACCTGGGTGAGGTCAGCATTGAGGTGGATTAGGAGGAGCAAAGGGGCGTGTGAAGGTCGTTTACACTGAGTGTGCTGCAAGCTGTGGGTGTGTAGTTCTCAGAGGGACGTGAAGCAAGGCGTCTTGGTTATTATCATGGCTCGCCGTGGAAACGTCTGTGGTTCAGTCCTCCTGCTGTTTTACTCCGAGTATATGTGGAATCTAATCAGCTTTAAATTGTTGTTCACTACAGATTCAGATGGAATGTTTTGAAGTTTCTGAGAAAATGAGACGAGGGCAGGAGAGAGAGGACGTCTGCGGAGGCCGCCCAGTAAGAACCCATTACTATACTAACACAGGGACATCAACAGAAGTACTACACAGATATGTACAGAGCAACCAAGCAACACATTGGAATACTGAGTAATAAATCTGGTGTGGGAAAGGGTTGGCAATAATAGTCCACTACGAATGCACATATCCCACTACTTTTTCGTGCAGTTGGTCCAATCTTTAAGGCTATTCTCCTGCTCTTGCTACAAACGGGCAGCAGTGAAGCCACCAAAACATAGATTTAAGTCTGTGCTTGACTTTGAATATGGCTGCTTTGTGATTCTGCATGCTGAGCTGACAGCTACCCATCTCCTCACACTTTGCATCAGGAGGGTAAAGAAAAAGAAGTATGATTGGGGGTAAGAGATTTGGGGTGAGTTATAAGCATGCCCTCTTTTTTGTGCTAAATCATTCTCTGGTCCACAGAGCTCTATAGAAAAACAAGGTGTTCTTCAGAAATGTGGAAGGTGATGAATGAGAGATGCTAATGGTCAAAGGATCACAGATAGATCGGGAAGCACGGATTACTGTGAAATTAGACTCCGGTGGTGTGCACATTACCAGCTGAATGGGAGAGCAAATGAACAATTGAGCAGCGAGAATGGAAATCTATACTTGGCGGACGACTGAAACGTGCGGTGGGAAAAAAACAACAAGAGTGGACATGAGGAGGAGGCACACATTGGTGGAGGGGGTGGGGGTGGAAGAGACGGGGCAGCTGCCAGCTTCAGAAAACACAGTCATCCTGCACCTTAATGCACACTGCATCACATGACAAACTACATCAGAGAGAGGAGGGAGGAGGGAGGCACTGCACAGAGAGCACTAGCACTACCATGGACGGACACACACCTAACATACACGCACACACATACACACTACTGCACAGGGTCCCAGTCTGCGTTCCACCGCACTCTCCTGGCTGCCAGAACCTCGCTGTGTCTTTGTCAAGAAAAGAAATGAAACAGCAAAATAACCGATTAACAAACAAACGGAAAGAAGAACACACACTTTGGATCCGACTGGCTAGAATAAAAAAATAAACCAGAAACGAAACTTAGAATATAAAAAGAGCCAGTGGCACTGGGTTTTACAGAAAGCATTTTTCTCAATAACTGGCTTTTGAACAGCTCTACGCTTTTTCTTTTAGTCTACCAAGTATATACTATTAACCTTACCAGGCAGCTAAAATCTATACAGTACTGTCATTTTTCATATATTTATAGATATTTATACACTTTACAAAGTTGGCAAAAATACATAAATAAATACATTAAATTAGATTGTACACATCACAACTGTGTGTTTTAAGTTAGAGCACTCTTTGTTGAAGAGTTGGGCCACAGCGAGTCGAGAAAAGGAGGTGAAGAAACAGGAGTGTTACCCTCGACATCCCTCAACGCAAAGAAGTCACCATCACACTTTGTCAGTAACATTTCGGAGTATGGCATTAGATCGGTTAAGTGTATTGCTTATTACCTACCTGATTAAAAATGTCCACATTATGGCAGGAGTTAGAGGCTGCTCTAACTGCATCAAGTCTATTTACAACCAGCGAGGAAAGTAAGAGACGCGCGCTCTGACGGATCTGGGTTTAGGGGAATTTTATTTTTAGTGTGTCTGTGGACTTTCTGACCCTGTGGGACTCCCTCTACAGGATGGTGTTACAAATGAAGGCAAGACTGTATCCACTGTCCTTCCTGCAGAAGGCTGCTGGGAGTATCTGCTGTACCATATCATGTCTGTTGGCAGAGACGGTCCTAAAAGTGAAACTGATAAGCTCCATCTCAGCACTGTCGACAGGCCCAGCCAGATACATAAGGCAATGACATATGAAAAATAGGGAAGTGGGTGTACTGACACCTGCAGTGAAAATAACTGGACTAGAGCCCTGTGCAGTTATTTATGTATATATTTGATAAAGCAGTGGGCTGAATATGTCTGTCAAGAAGGCACAGGGCACATTTTGGACATTTGGAAACAAGTCTGTCCTATTTTTTAAATAGTTTTTTTTAATGATTAAAAATAATTATTGCCATATGGCAAACATTTATAGCCTATATAGGTTATTTCTTATTTCTTCCTCAAGACTGTGAATTCTTTAAAAAAAAAAAAAA